>NC_092369.1:2367629-2391628 GCF_030848805.1 Temnothorax longispinosus
TATGATAGTAGACTGTTTACAATCATGACTTTGCCGTTCTGTTGCGTTCTGTTATTTTAATATATATTCGTATTTCAAGTTAATGTATGACTTTGCTCTTAACACTTAATAAAAACTAATAAATAAATAAACGAGAAGCCGCTCAAATGTATCTCATCAAAACAAAAATATGAAAAATGATTGCGTTCTGAGCTTCATTGAATACAATCAGCTTATTCTTCTTAATTTATCCAGATCGTAGATATTCGCTATTCTACATCCTCTTATTCAGTTCCAACTTTTAGAAATTATGCACAATAAATAAGAGTAAAGAATACGTAAACATGAGGAATTAAGAATAAGGAATTAATTTCAGCATATAGGAAGCTATGCTTCAATCCATAATAAACTCATTCTTTTCTTGTCGCAATTAATTCTGCTTTCCTAATTCCTTATGTTTAACTTATAATTTCTTATTCTTATTTCATTTGTTCTTTATTCTAATGGCATACATACATACATACATACATACATACATACACAGAATAAAATTAATTGCGCTATTGAAAAGCGAAATTTCCTAATTAGGATACGAGTGATATTTTCTGTCTTTCACATTCGGTTTCTCATTCTACTTATCACTCATAGATATGGCAAACAAAAAAATAATAGAAGAATAAAAGCTTGAGAAATATAAGAAATAAAGCAGTTCTATTATATCAAAATCAAATGCACTCTTTCTACTTTTAATAAATGTGCTTATTTGTTTTCAGTAAAATAAATTACATCACATAAAATAAAATTATAATAGATAGAAGAAAACTAAAAATTAGAGAGCAAAGTTAAATATGTTTCTTACATTTCTATTACAAAATTGTATGTGTTTCTAATTTGCAAGCATTCTCAATTATAATTGTTTGATTAAAAAATAAAGATACATGTCTTGTAAAAAGTAGTCTTTTAAAAATATATCCCGAAAATATAAAAAATTGAAGTTAACTATTTTCCTGGCAGCTATTTTTCCAAAACAATATTTTGAAAATCGGTACCAGAAATATCTCGGAGAATAGTGAACTGATTTGCATGAAATTTTTTACAACTGCACTCTCAATACAATAATCTAGTACTTGTCATAGGATTTTTTCGATTTATATAGCTTAGGTTTTTATAAATAAAAAAATTGCTATGTCCCCGTGTATAAGAGTATAACTTCAATAATTAATTACTCGACAACTATGCGGACAATTGTCTTCAACTTTAGCATGGACAATATATTCCCACAGACGAATATCCTCCATAACTAATTATTCTTATCATTTTGATTTGAGCAACCACTCTCCTTAAAAACATAACAATCAATTTTCTTCAAATTTTATCTCATTAACGTGTATAAGAGCATTTATAAAAAAATACGTGTCTTACGTTTCTTATTTTGGTCTATTATTACAATATATCCAAAGCTTAATCAAAATCAGGAAAGAAGACTCTTTCTCGTAAGTTGAGAACATTGAGAATAGATAGAATTAAAATATATAGGTAATCTTTTAATGTAAATTTTTGTAAAAAATTGAAAAAGTTATAAATTCAATATAAAAAAGTTATAAATTCTGCGAGAAATTCATATAAAAACACAATAAAATTTTACAAAGTTGTTTTCAGATATTAGTAAAATTTAGGTATACATATTTCAAATTATTAATCGTTAAAATCACTAAAAAAGTAACTCATTCATATTACAAATGTACAATGTAGCACAGTAAAAAAATAAACTAATATAAAATTTAATAAGCAACAAAAAAGTTGTAAAAAATTAAAAAAGTCTTTTTGTAAATCATATATTTATAAATAAATAAAATTTATTTTAGAATCGAACAGAACAGGCGGACCGAAATCTTTGATCTCAGACGGATCAAATTTTTTTTCTAACCTGTGTGAACTTCTCAATACACGTTGATGATGTGTCGATCTTTCTTCTCCGTGTAAAGTCCCACTAAAGTCTTTCTTATCTTCTCCTTTTGTACTGATACTACCTTCCGTAGGACTAGTTGTACCACTAGTCGATTGGCTTTGATCTTTCTCGGTCGAATCGTTGCTATTTGAACTAGCAACTACGTAGGGCAACTGATGACTCCTATTTGCAATATTTTTACCATTCCTATTGCCTTGCTCCTGTTCTGATGCCGTACTCTGCGGAATAACTATCTTCAAGGGCGGTACTTTAGGAGCAGAATTCGAATCGGAACACTTCGATCGGTCCTCTTCGCCGTCAGATTCAGGTGGCGCCGGGGTACCGGTTTTCGTGTTTGATGAACTAGACGTATTCGAAGGTTTTGGACTACTAGCCATTGAAGAGGCATTGGGACTCTTTCTGTCCGCATTGCAACTCGTATTTTGACTTCCTTTACCAGACGCCATTCCAGATATTTGCTTACCAGATTTAATGCACTACAAGCAATTAAATATTGTAAGATGCACATCATCATATAAAGTTTATATATACATCTATATATATACATATATATATATATATATATATACAGGGTGTATCATTTTAAGTGATTCAGCTGAATATTTCTTAAAGTAAAAGAGATTGGAAAAATTGTTTCAGACAAAAGTTGTTTGGTTCGAAGGTGGACATAAGATGGTGTCATTGATTTGACCTTGGGTGGCATCGTTAAGGGCAGGTCAAGGACACCTTTAGTTTCTTAAATGGAACTTCCTATTTTTTATTGCATATTGTTATAGCTTATGTCGAGAGCTTTCCAAAACACTATAATTAAATATTTTTTCATTAAGTACTTTTCGAGTTATAAGGCTTGAAAGTTACAGTACTGTGACATAATATTTTGTTAAGTATTTATAATTCAAATTCCTTACTTTTTATTTTTGCAAACAATACGAATCAATTAATGTAAAAAAAATACAATTTTCTTAAAGAAAAACTTGTTGTGTAATTGTTTATTGCATATTCATTATTTTCTTAGCTTCTCACGATTCGGGGTGCTTGATTTGCGTGAATCCCCTGGCCTCTCACGATTCGGGGTGCTTTTTCAATAACTATCAATCACGCAATAAAAAATCGGTACTCTTCTTTCATGGTATACGCTAAATTTAAGTCTTTGTCGAAAGTAATTCAATATGTACTTGGTGAATAGACATTCTGTAAGAATGAAACTTAATGCATGAATATGAATGCCTACAAAAATTACACAGCGCGCAATAGTTTATTCCAGGTATTTTAGACGTTGTTCTTAACAACGGTACAAGAATTACACTCATTATAAATGGCATTAAAATTGTTCTTCAGCTTTGTAGATTAGTGCGTTATCTACTGTGCCACATTACGCTCTTACACAACAAGTTTTTCTGTAAGAAAATTTTGTTTTTTTACATTAATTGATTCATATTGTTTGCAAAAATAAAAAATAAGGAATTTGAATTATAAATACTTAATAAAATATTACGTCACAATACTGTAACTTTCAAGCCTTATAACTCAAAAAGTAATAAAAAAATACTTAATTATAGTGTTTTGGAAAGCTCTCGACATAAGCTATAAGAATATGCAATAAAAAATAAGGGGTTCCATTTAAGAAACTGAAGGTGTCCTTGACCTGTCCTTAACGATGCCACCCAAGGTCAAACCAATGACACCATCTTATGTCCCTCTTCGAACCAAACAACTTTTGTCTGAAACAATTTTTCCAATCTCTTTTACTTTAAGAGATATTCAGCTGAATCACTTAAAATAATACACCCTGTATATATATATATATATATATATATATATATATATATAATTATATAATTATATAATTATAATGAGATTTAATTTAATTATACGTACAATTTATAATTATATTTAATGGTAAAACTCCTGTTTAAAAAGTTATTAACAAAATAAATTTAATAAATGGTATACGTAATTTACTGACACGACGTTCACAAGAAGGTATTTACATATGCAAACCGTACAATGATAAATCTTGAGGGCCGGTCTCACAGTCTCCGATTAACGTGATTCTCCGATTAAACTCACTCTTCGTCTCTTTCTAGGGGGATAGTTAGAAAGAGATGCAGAGTGAGTTTAATCGGAGAATCACGTTAATCGGAGACTATGAGACCGGCCCTGTGAGTATTTATAAAAAAGACGGCGGCAATTGTTTAAACATAAGTTTAATGTAATTGTAAAATTCTACATTTAAATTTGTTTGATCTTTGCATGTATCTTGAGATTATGATTGAGAGTAAGGGAACTGTGCCTATTATCTTGTGTTCGCGCTATATTATATTATGTTGTGATGCTTTAATCGGTTATGTTTCTTTATGTGGTATTCCTAATTCTGCCGTCTAGGAATATTTCTTATACTGCCCATTTTTCCTAACTGGTCTGTCTCTAGAATACCCTTAACCTCCATTGTTCTCCTGTCTAATGAGTAACAGGATCTTTTTCCGGGAATCGGCCAGGCGGGATACTGATCACATCACCCCACCTTAAAGCCCATGAAACCCTATCGGCTTTCTTAATCATTAAAAGGGTATACCTTTACCAACCTTGGGCCCTATTTCGAGTTGTCTATTTCTAGCATGTATTGCGCGCGTGTCATAATTGTATTTTTAATAAAGATGTGTAAGGGTGCGATATTAAAAATACTTTTTTGCTATAACGTCAAATGCTACATTTTTTGTTTTCCTTCAGAAAAGATAGTTAAAGTAAACATTGAACATATTTATGCCATTGAGATCACATTACGACAATCCTAAAATAAAATAATGCGGTTTAGTTATATTTTTACAGGATTTTTAAATCAAAATTTTAGTTTAAAAAAATAGGGTGCGATATTAGGCACAGTTCTCCTAACATTGAAAAAAAAAAACGTGTGGGCAGGGGAAAAGGCGGAGCCCCCATCCCAGAAAAAATGTATCCATACCTATTTTTAAATTAAAATTAAGATTAAGTTTGGGTTAGGTCAAGTTTTTTCGGGGTGGAGGTACAGACCTCCTCCTCCGCCCACGTGTTCCAATGTTACTCTCAATCAAACATACTTATAAATTTTTTATAACAAGGTTTATCATTATACGATTCACATGGAAAGACAATTAGCGTGCATATGATGCTTTATGTAATAAAAATTAGTTACATACATCGAACAATTAATCATACTGCTAATTTTTTGGATCCAGAAACATTTGTATATCCTTTTCATTCATATCGTACACTATAGCATTCTTACATTTTTCGTTAATAACTTTTTAATGAACAACGAACGACGGCTAAAACCTTTTGAAGGTTACTTAGAGAGCGTGACCTCCATAATATATGTTAAGAACTAGGACATTGGAGGTACCTTCCCTACTAAACACAGGAGTTTTACTACATTTAATTATATTTATAATAATTTAATATATTGTATTAACGTATACGTATAATTTAATAAAATACGTGGCGGACAAGTAATATAAATTTTTACCTTTTCTCCACTACTGGCAACGTTTCTACCAACACTCTGCCTTCCCGTTGAGTTATTTTTCGTACTCTCCTTCGCACCCTCGGAATCCTTGCGTTTTTTTCGTCGATTTTCTTCGTCCTGCTCTTCTACAGTGTCGCCCTCGAAGATACGTTTCGATGATGGCGAAGACGTTAATACGGATGACGCGTCGTCGGAAGAAGGTAATGGTGCCATCGTTGCTTCAGTGGCAGATATCGACGAGCTACCGATGGTAGACACATTACCTCCACTGCTTTGGCTACCTTGACCATTCGAGGGTTTGCTGCTATCCTTATCTTTGTCCGGATTCGGAGACGAGCTCGCACCTCTCACCGGCGTCGGCTCTTTCGAGCTCTTAAACTCGTATACGTCACCACTGTCAGCTGACGACGACGCCGTGCCGGTGCCAGAAGAGGTATTAGAGTTTGTCGACGACACGTTAATCGGCACCTTCGATGAGGCCTCCATTGAGCTTTGACCCTGCATTCGATGTTTATTAATAAAATTTTCAACGAAACTAAATATAATGATATGTTAAACCTTGTAGGATGCTGCATAGCGTCCCATATATAGTAATATCTTTTTGCAGTTTTTCCATATTTTTACGCATTTCATACGTGATTTAGAATATTTTAGTATAATATTTTTCGTATCTTCGTGTTTCTGAGATACATATGAAGGGGTAAAAGCCATAGTGGTATAAGTCAAATTTTTTAAAATATTGACTTATATCACTATTTATTTTTCAGTTTTTAACTAATCCCTTCCCTATTCTATACACGCCATAGATCGTTCCAGAAGCTCTCTGAAAGACTCCAAAAAAGTTCTTTTCTGAAATGGTTTTTAGATGCTTTATCATCGCTACTTATAAACCTGACATCTGACCTCTAAAAGATCAATTTTTTTATACAGAAAACGTTAGTATTTCGTTTGTAGTAACAATAATTTCGTGTGTACCATCCGTTAAAAATTACAAAAATAAAAAAAAAGGATTAGCACCCGACATTAGCACCCGACATCAGTGTTTTCAAATGACTTGTTTGCGCGATTATTGCATTCCTATTTCTGTTTCCTTTCTCTACCCATTTTATGTCTCTTAACATCTATTTGTTATTATTTTTGTTATTATTGTGCAATTTCAGTCAATTTATAAATATAAAAGTTTATTAATTTAAAGTATGTCTTTGCGATTTATTTTCTCGCTTCGACATACTTATTTATTTGTGCGAATAAAGATTTACAGTGAGATCAAAACATTCCCGATTTAATTTGATTTGTTTGATGACTTTTATGTAATTTGTTTAATAAAATTACAAGATTGTTTCTATTATCTTGAGCTCTTATTAGTTATTCCGTGATTGTTTTATTTCAAAATATAACAAGAATAAAAACTTAATTTTTGCCTTTTCTTTAAATTCGTTATTAGCCATAAAATTACAATCTGAGATAAAATCGAATCAACCTTTTTTTTATGCACTGATTGTGAGTTAATATCTACTCTAATATTAAAAATCCCTTTTTATAAAATTTATATTATTATATACAAAAATACAAATTAATTTTATACGTTAGTAAATATGCAGTTAATCTTTGAAAATAAGATAAACCGCAAATACGTGCAACTTGTAACTGTAAAATATGTAATGATATGAAGATCTTTATTGCATCTTTAGTTAAAGTTGAATAAATAGTGCAAGAAGGCATAAAGACATAAATCAAGTGCAAAATAAGAAAAAAGATCTTTATTCTTTGTTTTAATAATTATCTATATTTTATAATAATTTAAAAATATCTAGATAACTTTTATTCATTTAATTAATAACTGGGTTATAAAAATTTTAAATAGCGCTACACTTTTACAGTTAATACATTTATTTACATAAGCAGATCGTGTCGATATGTATGCTACGTATAGAATAAATATTAAGAACTTGATTATGCAGTATTTGATTATTGCAAAATTTAATTAACTTTCTTCCAATTTATTTTTTTCACACTCATTGTCAGTAAAATTTCATTATTGTTAATATCTATACCTGTACGCTCACGTTGCCCTGGCGGGAATTCGAAGTACCACCTCCTTTTTTCTCATCCCTTGTACCTCGCACTTGGTTGAGTCGAAGCGTCACCCTCGGCGAGCTTCCAGACTGCCCAGTTCCCGATCTATCAACTGTAGAAAGAACAAAATGTTTGTTACGTGTGTAGAAAATGACGGAATGCTAACAAATGTTATTCTATGAAAGTATAGATCTTTATAATGTGATAAGAGAGATAAGTATAGGGGAGACCGGGGCAAACTTGACACTAGGTTTTTTGCCACGTTAAATCTATCGTAAAAACCTGCCTTTCTTACTGTAACGGCGTCTTTCGGTGCCAATATTATCAACGGAGTTTGGTGACCGTCCGAGAGTTATGGTGTAATTTTTAGCGCGACATAAGCATTTTTGATGGTAAAAAGTACGTTATCTAATCTCTCGAAACGTTCTACTCTTTCATCGAGCTTTACTCTTGCGAACCTATATGTAAGTGATTTTGATGGGAACGTTGATGCTCTATACGAATCCGATAATAGTTTTTGCATATTTTCAAAATTTTCATGTTTTTAGAGTGACAAAAGTGAAAAACGACGTTCGGGGCAAAGTCGACACCATGCCGTTTCATCAGTTCCCACGAACAAACGATGCTTGTCATGCAGTCATATGGCTCATGACAAATGTGTTTGCACGTCCGATCTCGAATTTACTTGCATAAATTGTTTTACAGACATGAGTTTAGATAAAAATAATTAAAAGTTCAACAATTCTTGTTCTCATTATTTCCAATGAATGTTTTACTTAATTCTGAATTTTTGTACTTTCTACTATAAATACACGATGAACAATGTATTTTTAGTTTTAGACAATAAAAAATAAGTTCCAGATCAACGTGTATCGATTAGGCAAAGTGTTGAGTTTGCCCCGGGATTTTTCAATTTAAAAATTTGTTTTCGCGTGATCACTTTTCCTTTCTTGGGAGCAAAACTAAGCGACGTACAGCAAAACTTTCTTAAGCAATTTTGTACCTGAAGGAACACTCTTTAAATGTGTACCATCGAATTTGCTTGAAAATTTTAATTAATTGTTAAAAATTGCCTTTGAAAAAATCGTGTCGAGTTTCCCCCGATCTCCCCTACTAAAAAAGAATACTTCTAAGCAATAGAAAGAAGAAGAAAAGAGAGAAAAATGAGAGAGATCCAAAAGAGAACGCTATCTAGTCGCATTTATCTTCAATTAAGCAAAGCTTACAGAATTATATTTTTCAAAAAGGGTAAAAAAAGACGCCAAGTACTTATACGCGTAATGTATGTTGTAAATCCAAAAATTTAACCTAAGTGGTAGTAGCTTTATTTCTCCTTAACAAAATTATTATATCACAAAATTGCGTTATCTAACTCAACCCAAGTGATATATATTTTTCCAAAAATGTATGAAATCTTTAAATTATGCCAACATATCTTTGTATTCCCATTTAAGGATCTTTTTATTCTAACCCAAATGGTAGTAGCTTTAATTCCCCTTAAAAGAATAATATAATAAAACTGCGTTATCTTACTCAACCCAAGTAATATGTAAAAATTTTTAAAATACAAAATTTAAAAAATTTTAAGTTTTAGTTAAAAAAAACTTGGCGCTACAAAACAAAATAGTATATAAATTAGTTATTTATTGGTTTTAAATTCCTACTTAAAAATCTAGCAACACCAAGTTTTTTAAACTAAAATTCAAAAAATTTTAAAATTTTGTATTTTTAATTCTTATTTCTTTAAAAAAATGTTTAATTTTGTATTAATTTTTACACATCACTTGTAGGTTGAGTAAGGTACACAATTTGAGTAAAGTACACAATTTTACGATATTATTCTTTTAAGAAGAATTAAAGCTACTACCACTTGAGTTGGAATAGAAAGATCCTTAAGGCTCCTGGTCCCTGAGCCGAGAACTCTGCGTTGACGGTAGCGCCGTACCGTCGCAGCAGAAATAAGAACTCTCTGCTCCTCTCACTCTCTCCAATGGAGAATTCTGTCTTGTGACATGTTGACAACCTTATTTTAAGTTGCGGTATATTTCTTTATTATTCGCTCTGTACTTGTGCTCTAACGTTTAACGTATTCGTGAAACTCGTAAAATTGACCGTATGGTAAGATTTGCAAGAAATATATATGCGGAAGGAACATTCACCACTCCTTTCGATAGTCGTCAAACGGCTTGTTTTCCGTATGTTTAGGCTTCGTTTGTACTATTACTTATGGCTGTTTGTTTATTGTCGAAGGAAAAGGATAGTATCCGGTCAATTTTTGAAGTGTGCTGAAACAATCTGTCGTGATTTTTTATTGAAATGTCTTTTTATTTCGGAAAATACCGCAACTTAAAATTAGGTGTTTTCCTCGCCTCGATAGTAAGAATCCAATATGGCCGCGGTGACTACCCAGGAGCCTTAAATGGAAAAACAAAGATACGTGCCACTAAGGTTTAATTTTTTAAAAGTGCAAAAGTTATTTTTCGAGTAATAGATATGTACCTAATTGGCACAATTTAAAGTTTCATATATTTTTTTGAAAAATACATATCACTTGGGTTGAATTAAGTAATGCAATTTGTAATATAATAATTTTGTTAAGGAGAAATAAAGCTACTATCATTTAGGTTGGATTTTTGGATTTATAACATACAAAAATCCTTTGCTGCGACCAAACTGGCTAATATTTATTTAACAAGCACAACGCGTTTCAACCGAGATTCCGGTCCTTCTCAAGTGCGTACAATAAATTAACGCTTGCAAAACACTTCATTATACACAATGTGGCAGCAATGAGTCTACGAACTAAAATACAAAAAAGTAAAATAATAAATTAACAAACTAAAATGACGTACGAAAAGTAAACTCAGGAATAAAATAGCAACGCTTACATGTTTTGTGTGTCAAAGGCGATAAAAGATATGCGAGTCATATTAATAAACGTGAAATTCGGTGGTGCGTTCACTATAGGTGACGACAGACGACGAAGGATTTTTGTAATTTCACTACTCACTGGCGAAGTAAAAGTATTTGATTTTTTATAACATACATTGTGTGTATACTTGGCACCTTTTTTTACCTTTTTTAAAAAAGATAATTTTATACTGATTTGGTATACGCATGAAAGCTCCAAGGAGATGTCTACCAAGGAGATAAGTATTTAAAAAAGTTAGGGTACTATTGCAACAGCATATTTTTGATAATAAATCAAGTCAAAAAGTCCTGTACCACTTTTTCCTCCGTCATACAATTATCGAGATATCGTAAGCTAAATACTGAAAAAGTTACCAAGTTTTCCTTGAATATCTCAAAAAGTATTAGGAAAATAAAAAAATGTTTAAGACGAAAGTTGTTATTCAAATTATTTATAAAAAGATTATATATCAAATTATATAAAAAAAGATGATACAATAAAAGAAGGAGGTTTCCATTTAAACAATTTAACTTGGACCCTACTCAATCCAACATAGACCCCGGATCCAAAATCTAATAAGATCGTCTATTGACCTCCTTTGAACCCCTCTAACTTTTATCTGAAATATTTTTCCAATAAATCAATACTTTCAGAGATAATAGCTTGTAATATTTTAAATGCTCCATCCTGTATATAATAGCATTTATAAAACTAACGAGTAGAAATTAAACAATTTTATTCGAGCTAATCAGAACCGGCTTGGAATTAAAACCACCGTACACCATTAAAAATTCAATAAAAAAAATTGAATTAAAATCTTAAAAAAATTTAGAAAACATCTATCTGTTAAACAATAAACTAGACTAATTAATGGAATTTAAGTGCGCATGCTTACGTATGTACGTGTGTATGTAAAATTATCTGTGTAGAATGTTTTTATTTCAATAAGAACAAATACCTATCTCAAAATCAATTTATATTAATAAACAAGTTTACATACGTTATTTAGTTTCAAGATTATTTTATGATTTATAAGTTTTTGTTCCAAATAAAGTTGCTTCTGATAATACATTCCAATACTTTGTACATATATTTTTAAATTTTTTTATTCTTTTTATCAGTTTGCATATAAATATATGTATAAAAGTATAAAGTATGAAATTGTTGCAAAAATATTTGCCAAAATATTTTAATTTTTGTGTTAGTAGAATATAGAATATCCCATAAAAATATTAATTTTTAAACATTATTTTTATATTATTTTTTTTAATAATCTTATTTTAACATCTGTATGTGAAAAATGGCAAGAAAAATCGAATTGGTATACAAAATATATGTTTTAAAGGAAAAATGTAATTGCATATTGTTAATAAATTTTCGTACTTTTATATAAATAATAGAGATTTATTTATAAAATAGAATCAATTCTATGTGTTGTACACGGAGAGAAAAATCTTACTTCTGTGGTATGAGCGCCTCCCATGCATAAAAAGCATGTAGCTTTTCCTTGCATCAAACGCATGAATTTGTCCGTTTAAGGCAAGGATAATATCCTACTTCATGCTTCAAACGGACAAATTCATGCGTTTGATGCAAGGCAGCGCTACATGCTTTTTATGCATGGGAGGCACTCATACCACAGAGGTAAGATTTTTCTCTCCGTGTAATATAGATTTTTTGTAAAAAAAACTTGTAATTCAAGGTATTATATACATACATTATTGTTTAAATCTATTTTTCCTAAAAAAATGGCAAAATAGTAATAAAATTATTGATTGTGAGCATTAAATTTACAATTAGTTAATAATTCAAACTTATTGTTAGATTAAATTTCGTAAGTAGCTCATTAATTTATACAATTAATTTAGATTTAGATTAAATTAAATAAATAATTTCATTATTTTCTGATATTTTAAGCTCTAGCAGCGTCAAGTTTTTTTTGTTAAATAAATCTTTTTGTATTTATTATTCATATTTAGCTATGTTATTTTTTCTAACTAATGCTTAGTATATAGTATAGGTGGGGCCTCATTTTATCTTTTTTTTTAAAAATAATTTTTAAACAATTATATCACGTTTTTTTAACATTTAATGTCTTGTAGGATATTTAATGTAAGCTTTACATTGCAAAATAACATACATTAAACTTAACACTTTTTACCTGTTTTTTTTTTAATTTTAAATACATCAAAGAAGTATCAAATTATTCTGTTCTTTTGATATCATTACTTTGTTTATAGGAATAAGAAGTTATAATATTTATTAAAAAATGTTTTTTTTATAGAAGTAAAACATAACGTTAATGATTCGATAAAAAAAAAGTATGAGGAGAAGCTTATTGCTATATTGAGAATAAAAATAAACTTCCTCGCTAATAATATAAAAAATATAGTATATTTAACATGGTAACATTTTTGTCCTTGATGGTTGCCGTGATTGAGCCTATTCTAATCATGACAAATTGAAAAAGTTAAATTTTAGTCAGTTATTTTAATCAGTAGGCTTGTCTCTCCTATAGCCCATACTTCAATCATTAAAAAAAGGTAAACAAAAAGAAATAGCATGTTAGAAAAAGATGTTTTTTACCCAAATCTCTTTATTTTAAATTGTTATAAAATATAAAAATGCTAATGATATTTTTATAACTTTGATAGGGATTCTAAAGAAACATATACTATAGAATATATACAAGGTGATTCAAAAGGTTACTGTCAAACTTAAGGAGCATATAGAGGAGTCAAAATAGAACAACTTTCAATTAAGAACCTATGTTCTCCGAAGTAATCCTGTGTTAGTACAGACCTTTGAATATTTAGAAGTCGGATAATAAACCAATGAAATAATCATAATTTGCTACTCTTCTACTAGTTTTATTCTGTTTTTATTAAGGTTTTGTTAAGGATTTCGTGAGATACCTGGGATATTTGATTGTATTGAATGTGGAGGTCGTCAATTCAAACACCTTTTGTAAACTTTCAGTTTGTGCCAGTGTACTCCTTAACAAAACCTTAATAAAAATAAAATAAAGCTAGTAAAAGAATAGTAAATTATTAGCACGAGCACACGTATTTCTTTGGTATGTAATCCGAGCTCTATACGTTCAAAGGCCTGTACTGACCTTAGGCTTACTTCGGAGAACATAGGTTCCTAATCAAAAGTTGTTCTATTTTGACCCCTCTATACGTTCCTTAATTTGGCAGTAACCTTTTGAATTACCCTGTATATAAGAGTGAAATTTCTTGAAAACGAATACATCTATGACGTGACACATATCGGAATCACGTGCACTCTTTCAAACTAAACAACTTTTGTCTGAAGCATGTATTTCTGCAAATCAAAAATAAAACAGTTTTTGGGGTGAGTACATAAAAATAGGACATCCTGTGTATACCTATATGTATATATATATATTTAAAAATAACTAATAATTGTTAAAACGTAAAGTGTGCAACGTATGGCCGTTCCAAAATTTTTGGTTGCCAGGATATCTAAAAAATTATATATATATATATATATATATATATTTATTTATTCATGTTATTTAAAGTTAATTAGTTCATCAATTTTCGAAATGACCTTGCAACCAAAAATTTCAGAATGGTCGCACATAACATTAAAAAAAATATTTATAATTTTTACATAAATAAAACATGATAGAAATGATAAATAAAAAGTAGCAAATATCCATGCAAAACTACAAGTTTCCAAGTTTTTTGTTTATGAGAAAAAAATTTTTTAAACTGCTTATTTTTCAGGTACTTTTTAGCGAATATCCCTTTAATCAACATAGCACGTACGTGTCTATCAATGAACTAATGTCTGATCGTCATACAATTCCGTCATATGCAATTGACGATCATTATGTATACGAGACACGCGCTCGTACTTGCCACAAATTGCAAAATGATATGTCGCTTCGCTGCTAAGTTAGACTTCTTTCAGAAGTGCAATCACCCTGTTGATGTCGATGGACGCAGCCAGCGAACGCAAACGTGTCCCGTGTACTTGCTAGTCAGCATTCTCCTCCTCCTCCTCCTCCTCCTCCGCTCTTTTACCCTATCTCTCTCTCGCTCCTTCCTTCCCCTTCTCCCTCTCTTCCTTCGTCAATTCGTTCTCTCTTTCTCCTTCCTTTCTTACCCGATGCAGTTTCTTCCTCTCGCGCAGTCTGCTTCTTTGTATTATCTTGCTCTTTCTATCTCTCGTCTTCGCCGATTAAACGAGAATGTCGGTTCCTTCAAGATTTACCTTTGGTTCACGTGCTCACGGGCCAATACAACACGCACGATGCGCACAGTCGTACCATGGAAGAGTAAAATCGAAAACTCGCGCTCAGCCACGTGGTCGATCGATTTATCGCAAGGGAAAGTTAATCGCGCTAAGAAAAATGGATCTCCGAATCGACGTACCGCAGTCACGTTAATGCAGCCGCTGGTACATGTATCACAGCGCCGCGGCCGCGGCTAACTGCTTAGCTGTGCTACGTGCTACGTACTACACTGTGCAACGAGGGCAGGCACATGCGGAGAAGAGGAAGCGGTCGTGGCCGTTCGCTCACGAGGCCGTTTGAGCGACTGTGTCGCCGCGTCTCTGTCTTTGCAGTCATCGTGGAGAGTGATACCGACCCGATCCGATGCGACACGTCATTTTCCGAAAATGTCATCTCTAATTAAGCACCAGTGGTTCTTGTAAGCCATCATTATTACCAATCCGCACGCCCGCGCCGCGCTGATCGTCTGTCTTTAATTAAATATAGTTAAAGGACATTACACAATCGATCGTTATTACATCGATCATTATCTGAGAAAAACATTGATTATACTTTTTGTATAATATATAGATAATTAATATAATATGTAAAATATTGGAAACATATGTGCATAAGCCGAATTTAATATTTTGATATTTTGATTGAAAAAATATCCACTATAAGTACCTACAGTATATTGTCTTTGATTTATCTTCTTATTTTGTGCATAGAAATATTAGGGTACGATTATTAAAAAATAAATAATTTATGAGATATTTTATATTTTTGGTAAAATATATCGTAAAAATAGGTTACAAAAAAGTATAAATCTATATCACGTAAACTATTAATTTTATCTTAATACTTTTTTATGATTAGAATGACTATAGAAGAATAAAAAAATTATGATTTTATTAACCCGAGAAAGGGCACCCGGAGTTACTTAAACACCCCAGTATTCTGAAAAAATCAACCTCACATCACAGTAATCTTAATGTGCTTCTTTCGTTTTTTAAATATTTTTGTCGATTCTCCTTACTTTTTTCAGAAAATATGTTGAGTAAACCTTAAATTAAATTTTGCTTTCTATTTCTGCGAGCAATACAGTAATAATATTATATTACATGCTCAATTCTGTGTCAAATCTGTATCTTTTCTACCGGTGAAGTTTATGTTACTTTGTAAAATTTATTCTTGAGATAGCTTAGAATCGTGACGTAAGTGGATTTCCGAAACTATATAGAGAGAAAATTCTCAGAAATAAATTTATATATAGCGAATGTCGCTTCCAGCAGTGATAAGGCTGTCCAAAAATGCATTATTTTATCGTTTACACATACACAGGCACAACTACATATAAAGTTATCATTATAGATACAAGCAAGCATCTGTTCTAAGTACTGAATACTTACTCTCGCACCTTTTCAAATAAAATTTATATAAGTTTATATCGTATAACATATCATTGTATTTGCACTCTTTTTTACCTTCACTTGTCTTGGACTTTCATTCTTTAGTACTATATATTTTTACTTGCATCACCATTATAACAAGGAAAAAGATAATGGGAGCTTTCTAGCAAGCGACACAAGTGTCGTTTTGTCTTTATTACTCATTGCCAAAAAAGAAAGATAGAACGACGTTTGTGTCGACTCGTGTCGCTTGCTGGAAAGCTCCCGATATTAATTTACTGAAAGTGTATGGAAAAGGAAAGCCACTTATGTTGAAATATTTGTAACTTTTTATGAGAGATTATAATTTTTATAGGTAAGGATATCGCTATATGTAATAGCACACGCATCTATCCTATGGCTGTCATTTCGATAATATCGATAAAAGAAAAAAAATGTTATTAGGCAGACCTAAATTCCCGAGAAAAAGTTATTAAATATAACAAAACAAAATTATATGTGAGCATATGTGAAATCATATAAAATTTTCTATCACATCTTACGTACGTCTGATGTTATATGCAGGGTATTCTCTTTTACTTTTCTCAGCATGCACGCACGCACACAAGAACATACGATATTATGCACGATAATATTTTTAATATTTGACGAAACAGAGAAGGAATTTAAAGAATTACAGAAGATGTGGTAAAAAATTAAAATAAATAATTCTTTAGGAAAAGTGAATAAACCAAATTAATTCGTTAGAAATGTTTTCCAGAATAATTTTAAAATAAAAATTAAACGATCATGTTTTTACAAAAACAATACGTACACGTTATGTATGTACATCATCTTAAAATCTTGGGTACTCGCAACTCGTGCGTTCGCGTAAGAGTCACGGTGCGGTCTCGCTCCGCGCGTACTTGGCGCGAGACACTACCGTGTCTCTTGATATTACAAGAGACGTATTTAATATACACATATGCATACGTCAAAATGTTTATATAATAATAACCGACGTAAATAAAATTTACATCATTTATTAACGAGTTTATTAATAAAACATATTATAATCTTAATTTATGTGTTTTACTTCTTATGCATGTTTAAGTTCAATTAAAATATTTTGAAATCTTATCATATACAGGGTGTATCAGACCACTCGTCTCACCCAATTTTTTTGTAAACGCAAAGTGAAAAGAACGTGGATAAAAATGTTAAGTCCCATATCCTATCTAAAAAATCGAATAAGGGCATTATCGTTTTCCGGAACTGACCGGAAGTAGTGGCTACTGCGGTCAACTTCAAAATTTTAAATGGAAACATATGGAAAAAAGAAACATTTTTTATTTGAATTAACATAATCGCAATATCTCCAACCATTGAAAAACGACTGGAAAACTGAATGATAATGGTGTAATAATAACGAAGTTTCATTCAAGTCTAAATTAAAAACATTATTTGTTTTCATTATCTTATTATATTTTGAGATTTAGCACCGCCAAGTTATTTGGAGTGTATATTTTTTATTTTAATTAAATATTATATACATTTAAATCTCTCGTATTATGTTGGTGGATTTCAAAATGTATAATTTTTTAAAACGTTTATCATATTTCTTCTTTCTATTTGGTACAATTTTTTAACTTCAACACTTTTTTTAAAAAACATTTTTAACATTCTTAAAATTATGAAATGTTAAACAACAGTCATTCTTCACCTAAATATTTTTCTTATGGAAATCAACACCATTTATCTTGCATCATATTTTATATCTTTTATAAAAGTAAGATTTCGAAGAGGACAAATAATGGTAAAATCAATTTTTTCAGGTCACACAAAGGTTATCATCATTTTTAAAAAATAGAATTGTATGATTTTTTTTACATAATATGATTCTTCTACGTATTATATAAATAAAAGTATTGAGGTAAAGTTACCAAAAAATCAATAGTTTACGAGATGTTTCATATTTTATTTTGGAACATTTTGACTTGTACGTAAAATGAAGTTGACTTTATTTGACCATGACGCCTCTACCCAAGGTCATATTTTTTTAAACAAAAATATGTAGCCTTTGAATGGGCAAGATATGGATTTATCACCGCGCAAAAACAAGATTTCGATATCTATGCATAGTTTCGGAGAAGTTCAAGTGCGTTGATTAAAGCAAGACACCATGTTTATATGAAGAAACCAATATTATTATTATTTATAGTTGTTAAAAGCGATATTGTTTTATTTGTCTACGTATAATAGGCAATTTTTGGCGTGACTCTGGTATAAGCAACCAAAGGGTACCAAACTGCACCAGAACCACGAGCAGCCACGGATAGCAACTTTGGTATATGTACCAAACCATACCAAACGATCGCCAAAAATCGCCTATTGTAGAATACAATGGACGTGTTCTTCATGTAAGTTTTTATGAGATAAAACGCTTTTAGCTAGCTTATTTTTTGTTTTTATTGTTTTATTGTATGTTTGTAGAATCACTTTATGCGAAAACAATCACTTTTAAAATATTAAAAATAATTTTTTAGAATTTTAATCATCTTGTAGTAGGTGTAGTTTCAGGAATTGAAAAAATATATTTAAATTAAACACTGCAAAATTTGCAATATGTTCAAAGATATGCGCTGTCAAAGTAGTGAAGCATTGAAATAAAATTTTAGAGGGAGACCGGGGCTATCTGTCTACGGGGGCTATGTGTCCACAGTATACTGCTATCTCAAGTGTTAAGAGATAGACATCTCTACTATTCCAACAAATAATTAAAAAAAGCTCCACGTAAAAGATTCAGAAGCTTTTGTTCTCTCACGATGTTTTTCACAGACACTATATATACGTTACAAAGAAAGCGAAAACGATTATTAACTTCTTTCAACGGTCGAAAAATTTGTTATAAGACAGTAGTTTAACTCAAATTAAGGCAATCAATTTATAATATTATCACGTAATATATAATTATCAGATGTGAGAAGCGTCAAATCTTAATTTCGTATAATCTATAAAATTCGCAACATGCTAGCTAAAGACTGAAAAATATGGTCGGGGCTATCTGTCTTCGTTTTGATGGGACAATATATTCACACACTTCAATGACGGCGTGTTCTTTTATACATAGATAATGGTGCGTACGTACAAAAGAAAGACGGATAAGGTAGACATACCTAATAAAATTGTTACAAGAGCTTACAAGAGCGATTAAAAGAATAAAAAGCGAGAATCTTTCCGTAAAAACGGCGTTAGAATTCGAAATATATGTTCGGACTCTCACTTGCTACTGTAAAAAAGTGACATACAAGCAGCTACTTGATCCTGCGATTCAAGAATCGCATCCACATCGTCAATTTTCATTTTAAAAATATACGTCAAGTAATATAGTAATATACGTCAAGTATAATATAGTATAGCATAATATAGTATATACGTCAATATATATGTTTGTCTTAAATTATTTAGTATTTTATATTTCAAACGCTGCTGAGGAAAAAGTAAAGACTTTAAATACAAAAAAAGGATAAAAGAATTGAAGAGAAATTTACTACATTGAATTGAGAAACTCACTACATTGATTTTGTAACGGACTCAAAATCAGTTTGATGCCACCGGATATAAAGAAAACTCAGCTCCATGCAGGAATCCTATCAGAAAGTCTACACAAAACGCCTGTTACTGCTCTGACTCTTTCGACTAGGCAGTTTTTTCAATATTATATATTAATAATAAATAATATTATTAATAGATAAGTATAAAAGTTAATATAAATAATAAGTTTTTTATTATGTGGACAGATAGCCCCTCGAATGTGACCAGATAGCCCCGCATATGGGGCCACCTGTCTACGCTCGACTTGCCTACTTATAAAATCTCTTCAAAATTTTAAAAGATGAACAATTCTACGTACGTTTTTATTTTTTAAATAGAAAGCTTAAAAGGTTACACCATTAAAACGTTTAGCCAAATATCTTTATTAGTTTTTCAGTGAACTGTAAAAAAGTGTAAATTGTAGACAGATAGCCCCGGTCTGCCCTATAAGATTGCTTAATTTTTAAAAGTTAGTATAGTTATAAAGCGGTAAGTGTAAACTATCCAGTTTTCTCTAGAAATTTTTGTACAGATTTAAAGTTTTATGAGAAATACAAGAGTAATTTATTTATTACATTATAAATAATTTATATAGATGTTGTAAAGGTTTGTTTTTTATATACGATAATAATTCAACTTTCCTAAACCAAATTTTTTAGACTGTACCTTGAAATCTCTTATTCCATATTAAAAATAAAATTAAAATGCACGTAAACATTTATAACAAAAATTCTACATTTATGACAATATTTTATCTATAGTAATAATATAGTACGTTTTCCAAATACTCAATATAATTCTTAAAATTCTATGACGTACAGTATTTCAAGATGATTAAAATGTTGGGAAATTTTCAGTAAAAAAATGATTATTGTCGTTGACCCAGACGTACTTTATGACTATATTTATAATACAGTTTATATAAGAATTATATAAAATTCATCGAATGTTGAAACAGAAATAGAAGAGCTATTTTTACTAAAATAAAGAACGTGGTTTGTTTTAAAATTGTAACCTTTCTATATTGTATTTCTTCCTTTTAGTACCTTTTAAATCCAAACTTATCCAAACTTGATCGCGTACAGAATATAGAAAAGTACAGTTATTAAAACAAATAAATTTATGGTGTTGAAAAAGAAAGAAAACCTTTATTTTGCGGTGGTGTCCTCCGCATCTCACAGGGGGCTCCACTGTCCTCAGCAACGTGCGATGCAGCGGTGGCGATACTTCCGGCTGCGTGTTGCTGTTGGTACTGCGTTTGATGTTGGTAGGATTGATGTTGCGTTTGCTGCTCTTGTTCCTCGCTTGATGGCGCTGCTGTTGCCGCCGCTGCGTCTGTTTCAGCAGGAGAGCATGGGCTGTTGGGAGCGGCTGTTGCACTCTCTTTAGGTGAACCAGCAGCGCCTGCAATGTCTGTTTCTACAAATGAGTTCAAAAGATCTCCGTGCAGAGTTCTTTTGGAGATTTTTTTTCATGGACGGGTTATGCAAATAAACGCGATATGGCGGATCTATTGGTTATTTTCAGCATGACACAATAGTGCGACAGTAAAAGGTTAGAAACCATTTCACTAATCAACTTAACGGTATTGGCGCAATATCAACAAGCTCCAGTCGCTGGAGACTTTTATGAGTAATATATTTTTTTCTTGGAAAATTTGGTGAGATCTTTAGTAACTCACAGTCCCACTACAGAATCACTTTGTGTTAACTATCAATGTCAACGGGATTGTCAAATTTACCGAGGAATAAATCGCGCAATTCTTCTATTTCCAAGCCTTTGTGTCCTCCAAAGCCCTATAGCTAATCACGTGTTTTAATTGGCAAGAATTAATTACACGCGTGAAGATTATATCACGATGTTCGATTGCTTCGATGGGTGACAAATGAATTGTCGTTATTATCGTCTATTATAATACAGTACAGTATCGATATGAAAGTCCGGTAGTATTATAATTTCTCGTCTTCGCGATTCAATCGATGTCACAATATTCGATCACTATCCCCTCCCCCCTCCCCCGCCCCGCCCCGCCGATGACTGTATGCCGTCGGCGATACAAAATATCAAACCAACGATTCTCGCGAAACTAACAAGAGGATTGTCATGCAGAAGCAAACTCGACTCGGTCGAAGCACGTACAGCGACATCTAACGATCTGCCAAGAGAAGTCTATATATAAGAGTTACCCGACATATACGCGATCACGACTTTTCGCGAACTGGTGGCCATGTTGCACGGCGCGACAACCGCTTGGTTCAGGCACCGCCTCTCTCTACTCCTCCACCCGTTATGCACAATGACGTGCCACATATAGCATTCGCGCGCGCACAGAGCCGTTCCCTAGAGAGGACAGGAAAAGTGTAGTTTCTAATTTAGCATTCTATACAGTTAGGGGTCCTTGCGCTGTTATCCATTGCGCTGTATTTTGCAGTCCATCGCTCTACCACATTCCCCTCCGCACAACCGTAAATTCCCCTAAATTATTATATTTCAATATTAAAAGTATTATTATATCGTCAAATAAAATCTTATCAAATAAAATTTTATAATATCAGAACCTAACTCCAATTTATACATTTCATAAGATTTATTTCTTTTAGTTGGCAAGCTTTAATATAAAAAAATGCAAAAAATCTTGGCGCTACGCTGTTAAAAAATATTTTATACTATATATATTATACCTTAACGTATTCTGGACGAGAACGAGTTATTTACATATTTGTGAATATTTATCAGAAATATTTAATAAATATCTATGTAAACTGATAATACTTATATTTTATAATTTATTCCTTTGTATGACTAAAGTATCTGTCCATTTTTTATTGACTAAAAATATTTTGAGGCCAACAATTCTTTTGGTAATAATAGTTTTTTGAATATTGAATAATTAGAAGAAATATATTTTATAAATATAATAGTAAAGGCTCATAAGATTAGAAATCAATCAAAGAAAGATGAAGCGTGGAGCCGTAACAAGGTGTTGGTGTTCATATATTCTATACTTACGTATAAAGAAATAACGAATTGTAATGTACATATCGTACATATACATATATTCCAATTTAATAAACTGCCGGAATTGTTTAAAAAACGTAAAGAATTTATTGCGAAAAATATTACCTCAGTCAGGCCTGGCCTAAACAATTAAATCGTGTAGATTTAATTCCGGGGATAGGGAAAGGTATTAATGTTTCAAGATAGCTGTGTTTCATGTCCGACAAATTTGCGGCGCGCAGTTTATTAAATTGAAATATATGTATATGTACGATATGTACATTACAATTCGTTATTTCTTTATACGTAAGTATAGAATATATAAACATCAACACCTTGTTACGGCTCCACGCTCCATCTTTTTTTGATTGATATTTTATAAAATTTATAAATCAGTGTCAGGAGTCTGATATTATCAAACTTTTGTAAGATTTTATTTGACGATACGATAAGAATGTTCGATTTTGCAATTTTTGCGAAACAGGATCAAACCTATTCTAAGAAATATCTAACATAAATAAAGACAAGCTCATCGATATATATAACATTTGTATTTTGTATACATCAAACATGTTTAAAATCGAGTTTGAAAGTCAAATTTTCGAAAAATTCCAAAAATATATTTTTCATTTACCTGAGCTCGCTTTATTTGAGCCAGTGTATCAGGATTATTTTCATTAATTTTTGGTAGCAGAACATCTTGAAAGAACTGAGAGAGATCGGCAGCTGGATGTTTGATTTCGTTAATTGTATAAGATGAATTTTTACTAGCCATTCTAATAATTATACAGACTTACACTCTGTAATACTTGCAATAAAAAGTAATACTTATCGACTGATGACAGAATCGATGAAACCCAAGGAATAGAACGATATTCTCGAAAAAGAACTATTCATTGTTAGACATCTGGCTGCAACGAAACTAAGACCGGTATTCATAATCGGATTTTACATTTAAGACTGTCTTAAGTACAATTTTAAGATGTTATGAACCAGTCACAGAGCCGTGTATTAGCTTCTTAAGACATTACTTAAGACAGGCTTGAAACGAAATAAGATCCGACTATGAATACGGGCCTAAGAAGTAATACGTTTCTGTCAGCATGTAAAACCAATGATTAGGAACCGTATTTGGAATTTGATGTTCTCTATTCTACCTATAAAAGAGAAAGAAAGGCAAGGAAAACATTCCCTCTCACTCTTCTGTTTATTTTCTCTCATGTTTACATCGCCAAGAGTGGCTGAAAAAGCGTCTAATTGATGCTTTTTATGCATGCGTGACCTTATTCTAACTATTAGAATTTTTCGAAAATTCGACTTTCAAACTCGATTTT
>NC_092369.1:2392128-2439074 GCF_030848805.1 Temnothorax longispinosus
TAATATAATTAAAGGTCAAGCTCGTGTGTGTCAAATAATAAATAGGTTGCCGGCCAATAACGAGCAATGTTAGACGTTAAAATTCAAAATTTATTAATGTAACATTACAAAAGGTACGTTTCGGCAACACTGTGCCTTCCTCAGCCAATTTTAACAATTAATTGAAATGCCACGAATCATGTGTCAAGAGTAACAAATTTCCACATCGAAATTAACATACAGATAACATTGAGATCTAAATTATTACATACTGATGAAGTCCTTAAAGTATTGGCAAGGTGTATACTTGCTGAACAAAAATTCGGAATCGTTGTGTATCAATCTTAATTAAACGTCGAATGATAAAATCCATGATTAATTCCTCAGTCGGCAGTGAGAACGAATCGAGTCAATCTGTGATTTTTTGTCCGTCACAATCAAGAGTCAATAATTACGATGAAAATGTAAACTGTAATCAAGAGTCAATGGTTAAAATAATTTTTTTGTAAAAATTATAAATTAAAACTTATCAACGTGGGTAAATCTAAGGCTATTATTGCACTTATACGTACTGAGACCATAGCAAATTCGAGTTAGTAAAGTTTTCAGAAAGAACTGTATCGTGTCGAATCTTGTGTGTGACTGAGCATTTTCGTTCCGTGTCGGAATCGGTTGACAACAATGATGTAAATAGACCAATGTTTAACTCCCTATGAGTTGTTACTAAGTTCGTTTAGGATGTTAAAATAAGAACCATCCAGCAATTCAGTGTCTTTATTGGAATTAATACCATTTTTTTGTTCTTTGATGTGTATCATCTCTGATATTAGTCTCTTGTAGTAATTCGTTTCGAAATCTAAAATCTCCGTGTTGTTCCAATTAAAACTATGATTCAAATTAAGTATATGTTCTGTAATGACTGAATGTCTGGATGGGTCCAATTTATAATTGTTTTTGTGTTCGTTGATTCTTGTTTTCAGTTGTCGCTTTGTTTGCCCCACGTAAGAGGCGTCGCAATCATTACATTTAATTTTATAAATTACATTGTTGTTCGAGCATAATGCATTGGTATCCTTATGTGTTTTGATAAACTTGTCCAATTTGTTGAGGACTCTATACCCTATTATATGTTCTTTTTTATCGAAAAGGTGTGCTGTTTTTTCAGAGATGTTGTTAATGAACGGAATAACAATAATTTTCCTTCTATTTTCTTCCGAGTCATTATCAACATCAACATTAGTGTCAACTCTATTCGCATTTTTGTTCTGTTTAAGTTTACCATCGAATAATGTCCTTAATCTCATGTTAATTCTCTTAAAGATCAAATCTATAGGATAGCCGTTGTTCATTAGTATGTTAATACACAATTTTATGTTCTTTGCTTGGAATATAGGGTGGGACAATAGTATGGACCTGTCCACTAAACTGTATATCGTGCCAATTTTATGACACTCTGGATGGTTCGAATAGTAGGATAGATATCTACCCGAGAATGTATCCTTGTGATACCAATCTATGTGGATAGTGTCATTAATAATATGTAATTTTAGATCTAAAAAACTCAACGTACGGTCATTTTCATATTCGATTGTAAACTTAAGCCTATCATGGTAATTATTAAATTTATCTAGGATGTATTGAGCCTTGTCACGTGGAATCGACATAATTATGTCATCAACATAACGAAAATAGAACGACAAATTGAAACCAATCGATTCTAAAATTGTTTCCTCTAAATCTTGCATAACCATGTCAGCTATAATTGGGGATAATGGAGATCCCATGGGAGTACCAAAAGTTTGTTTGTATATAGCGTTGTTAAAGTTAAAGTATGTGGATGACAAAATTAATTCAATGGCAATTAAAAATTCTTTTTTCGGTATGTTAGTACCTTCTCTAATATGTGACCATCTTTTTTTGATACTCTCCAATGCTAGATTCAGAGGAATATTTGTAAATAACGAGGTCGCATCTAAAGATATAAGAATATTAGAATTTGAAACTTTCATACCAGAGAGCGTACTGTATAAGTCAAAGCTATTATTCACATAACTTCTTGTTTTTGGTATGTTATCAGAAATAATTTTTTGTAGAAAACTCGCAAGAGGATATAAAGCTGTGTCAATTGAAGAAACAATTATTCTAAACGGATGATTAGGTTTGTGTATTTTAGGGAGGGCATAGGCTTTAGGCAGTGGTGCGTCGCTGGAATGCATTCTAAAATATTCTTTTTTTGAAATATACTCTTTCTTGAACCATGATTTGAGTAAATTGTTACAGTCATTCTCAATTTGTTTTGCAGGATTTTTCTTCAAAATTGTGTAAGTATTTTTATCCTGTAACATGTTCTCCGTTTTTTGAATGTAGTATTCCTTGTTCATGGCGACTGTGATGTTGCCCTTGTCTGCACGGGTGAAAATAATATCTGGGTTGTTTTTACAAAATCTTTGAGTTATTTTATACATGGTTAAAAGTTTTGTGTTAACATTGTTTGTGGTGGGTTTAGAGTATAAATAGTTATGTAATTGTGGGATTACAGCATTTCTAACCCTTGGTAGATTATTGATGTTGTTACGTTTCGTGTTACCTTCTATGTCTTTTATGAACTCGTGTATAGTTTTCTTTTTATTCAAGCTGTTCGGGAGGCAGAAATTGTTTCCAAACTGTAACAATTTAGTGACATCCTGAGGGATGTCCATATTAGAAAGATTGACAAACCATTTGTCATTGGTTTGTTCCAAGGGATCAAATGATCTGTTGCTAAATTCTGATGGTTCAATAAAGGTTTCTATTGTATTGTTGTCTGGGTTACCGATCGGTTTGTTACGGACATATTTTACATTGTTAAAATTGTTATTGTTTATAATTGAAAAAAATCTAATTGCTTTCGATGAGTTGATTCGAATTAAGTTTTTATTATGAATGAGCCAATTAAGCTTTTTATTGTTGGAGTGTTTTAATCTACATTGTAGGTTTTCGAAAGGTCTATTATAGTGGACGATCATGTCATTCCAGATGTATGTAGGTAACGTATTGGATAATCTGTCGGAGAGGAAAGCGACTTTCTTATGCAAGTGATCAATTATTCTGTGTAAATCAAATATCTCAATATTCAGAGTATTGCCTTTGAACTTATCCAGTAAGCTATCCAATTTTTTCTTAGATCTTGGGTGGAAAAGACTAATTTTGTTCTTAAAATTATTATTTAAATGTGACGGTATTAGATTATTAAGTTTACATAGTTTAAGAAATTGTAGTTTGGATGTGGATTTTATAACTCTATAATTCGTGTCGATCCATTGTTTCACTAGTGTGGAAGAGTGTCTTCCAAAATAATAATGTAAACGATGATTTCTAAAGTCCCCCATTGTAGGCCTGGGTATAAATATAATTAAAGGTCAAGCTCGTGTGTGTCAAATAATAAATAGGTTGCCGGCCAATAACGAGCAATGTTAGACGTTAAAATTCAAATTTTATTAATGTAACATTACAAATGGTACGTTTCGGCAACACTGTGCCTTCCTCAGCCAATTTTAACAATTAATTGAAATGCCACGAATCATGTGTCAAGAGTAACAAATTTCCACATCGAAATTAACATACAGATAACATTGAGATCTAAATTATTACATACTGATGAAGTCCTTAAAGTATTGGCAAGGTGTATACTTGCTGAACAAAAATTCGGAATCGTTGTGTATCAATCTTAATTAAACGTCGAATGATAAAATCCATGATTAATTCCTCAGTCGGCAGTGAGAACGAATCGAGTCAATCTGTGATTTTTTGTCCGTCACAATCAAGAGTCAATAATTACGATGAAAATGTAAACTGTAATCAAGAGTCAATGGTTAAAATAATTTTTTTGTAAAAATTATAAATTAAAACTTATCAACGTGGGTAAATCTAAGGCTATTATTGCACTTATACGTACTGAGACCATAGCAAATTCGAGTTAGTAAAGTTTTCAGAAAGAACTGTATCGTGTCGAATCTTGTGTGTGACTGAGCATTTTCGTTCCGTGTCGGAATCGGTTGACAACAATGATGTAAATAGACCAATGTTTCGATACACACCTTTTCGATTCACACCTTTTCGATAAAAAAGAACATATAATAGGGTATAGAGTCCTCAACAAATTGGACAAGTTTATCAAAACACATAAGGATACCAATGCATTACAGAACATATACTTAATTTGAATCATAGTTTTAATTGGAACAACCCGGAGATTTTAGATTTCGAAACGAATTACTACAAGAGACTAATATCAGAGATGATACACATCAAAGAACAAAAAAATGGTATTAATTCCAATAAAGACACTGAATTGCTGGATGGTTCTTATTTTAACATCCTAAACGAACTTAGTAACAACTCATAGGGAGTTAAACATTGGTCTATTTACATCATTGTTGTCAACCGATTCCGACACGGAACGAAAATGCTCAGTCACACACAAGATTCGACACGATACAGTTCTTTCTGAAAACTTTACTAACTCGAATTTGCTATGGTCTCAGTACGTATAAGTGCAATAATAGCCTTAGATTTACCCACGTTGATAAGTTTTAATTTATAATTTTTACAAAAAAATTAGTTTAACCATTGACTCTTGATTACAGTTTACATTTTCATCGTAATTATTGACTCTTGATTGTGACGGACAAAAAATCACAGATTGACTCGATTCGTTCTCACTGCCGACTGAGGAATTAATCATGGATTTTATCATTCGACGTTTAATTAAGATTGATACACAACGATTCCGAATTTTTGTTCAGCAAGTATACACCTTGCCAATACTTTAAGGACTTCATCAGTATGTAATAATTTAGATCTCAATGTTATCTGTATGTTAATTTCGATGTGGAAATTTGTTACTCTTGACACATGATTCGTGGCATTTCAATTAATTGCTAAAATTGGCTGAGGAAGGCACAGTGTTGCCGAAACGTACCATTTGTAATGTTACATTAATAAATTTTGAATTTTAACGTCTAACATTGCTCGTTATTGGCCGGCAACCTATTTATTATTTGACACACACGAGCTTGACCTTTAATTATATTTATACCCAGGCCTACAATGGGGGACTTTAGAAGTCATCGTTTACATTATTATTTTGGAAGACACTCTTCCACACTAGTGAAACAATGGATCGACACGAATTATAGAGTTATAAAATCCACATCCAAACTACAATTTCTTAAACTATGTAAACTTAATAATCTAATACCGTCACATTTAAATAATAATTTTAAGAACAAAATTAGTCTTTTCCACTCAAGATCTAAGAAAAAATTTGATAGCTTACTGGATAAGTTCAAAGGCAATACTCTGAATATCGAGATATTTGATTTACACAGAATAATTGATCACTTGCATAAGAAAGTCGCTTTCCTCTCCGACAGATTATCCAATACGTTACCTACATACATCTGGAATGACATGATCGTCCACTATAATAGACCTTTCGAAAACCTACAATGTAGATTAAAACACTCCAACAATAAAAAGCTTAATTGGCTCATTCATAATAAAAACTTAATTCGAATCAACTCATCGAAAGCAATTAGATTTTTTTCAATTATAAACAATAACAATTTTAACAATGTAAAATATGTCCGTAACAAACCGATCGGTAACCCAGACAACAATACAATAGAAACCTTTATTGAACCATCAGAATTTAGCAACAGATCATTTGATCCCTTGGAACAAACCAATGACAAATGGTTTGTCAATCTTTCTAATATGGACATCCCTCAGGATGTCACTAAATTGTTACAGTTTGGAAACAATTTCTGCCTCCCGAACAGCTTGAATAAAAAGAAAACTATACACGAGTTCATAAAAGACATAGAAGGTAACACGAAACGTAACAACATCAATAATCTACCAAGGGTTAGAAATGCTGTAATCCCACAATTACATAACTATTTATACTCTAAACCCACCACAAACAATGTTAACACAAAACTTTTAACCATGTATAAAAATAACTCAAAGATTTTGTAAAAACAACCCAGATATTATTTTCACCCGTGCAGACAAGGGCAACATCACAGTCGCCATGAACAAGGAATACTACATTCAAAAAACGGAGAACATGTTACAGGATAAAATACTTACACAATTTTGAAGAAAAATCCTGCAAAACAAATTGAGAATGACTGTAACAATTTACTCAAATCATGGTTCAAGAAAGAGTATATTTCAAAAAAAGAATATTTTAGAATGCATTCCAGCGACGCACCACTGCCTAAAGCCTATGCCCTCCCTAAAATACACAAACCTAATCATCCGTTTAGAATAATTGTTTCTTCAATTGACACAGCTTTATATCCTCTTGCGAGTTTTTTACAAAAAATTATTTCTGATAACATACCAAAAACAAGAAGTTATGTGAATAATAGCTTTGACTTATACAGTACGCTCTCTGGTATGAAAGTTTCAAATTCTAATATTCTTATATCTTTAGATGCGACCTCGTTATTTACAAATATTCCTCTGAATCTAGCATTGGAGAGTATCAAAAAAAGATGGTCACATATTAGAGAAGGTACTAACATACCGAAAAAAGAATTTTTAATTGCCATTGAATTAATTTTGTCATCCACATACTTTAACTTTAACAACGCTATATACAAACAAACTTTTGGTACTCCCATGGGATCTCCATTATCCCCAATTATAGCTGACATGGTTATGCAAGATTTAGAGGAAACAATTTTAGAATCGATTGGTTTCAATTTGTCGTTCTATTTTCGTTATGTTGATGACATAATTATGTCGATTCCACGTGACAAGGCTCAATACATCCTAGATAAATTTAATAATTACCATGATAGGCTTAAGTTTACAATCGAATATGAAAATGACCGTACGTTGAGTTTTTTAGATCTAAAATTACATATTATTAATGACACTATCCACATAGATTGGTATCACAAGGATACATTCTCGGGTAGATATCTATCCTACTATTCGAACCATCCAGAGTGTCATAAAATTGGCACGATATACAGTTTAGTGGACAGGTCCATACTATTGTCCCACCCTATATTCCAAGCAAAGAACATAAAATTGTGTATTAACATACTAATGAACAACGGCTATCCTATAGATTTGATCTTTAAGAGAATTAACATGAGATTAAGGACATTATTCGATGGTAAACTTAAACAGAACAAAAATGCGAATAGAGTTGACACTAATGTTGATGTTGATAATGACTCGGAAGAAAATAGAAGGAAAATTATTGTTATTCCGTTCATTAACAACATCTCTGAAAAAACAGCACACCTTTTCGATAAAAAAGAACATATAATAGGGTATAGAGTCCTCAACAAATTGGACAAGTTTATCAAAACACATAAGGATACCAATGCATTATGCTCGAACAACAATGTAATTTATAAAATCAATGTAATGATTGCGACGCCTCTTACGTGGGGCAAACAAAGCGACAACTGAAAACAAGAATCAACGAACACAAAAACAATTATAAATTGGACCCATCCAGACATTCAGTCATTACAGAACATATACTTAATTTGAATCATAGTTTTAATTGGAACAACCCGGAGATTTTAGATTTCGAAACGAATTACTACAAGAGACTAATATCAGAGATGATACACATCAAAGAACAAAAAAATGGTATTAATTCCAATAAAGACACTGAATTGCTGGATGGTTCTTATTTTAACATCCTAAACGAACTTAGTAACAACTCATAGGGAGTTAAACATTGGTCTATTTACATCATTGTTGTCAACCGATTCCGACACGGAACGAAAATGCTCAGTCACACACAAGATTCGACACGATACAGTTCTTTCTGAAAACTTTACTAACTCGAATTTGCTATGGTCTCAGTACGTATAAGTGCAATAATAGCCTTAGATTTACCCACGTTGATAAGTTTTAATTTATAATTTTTACAAAAAAATTAGTTTAACCATTGACTCTTGATTACAGTTTACATTTTCATCGTAATTATTGACTCTTGATTGTGACGGACAAAAAATCACAGATTGACTCGATTCGTTCTCACTGCCGACTGAGGAATTAATCATGGATTTTATCATTCGACGTTTAATTAAGATTGATACACAACGATTCCGAATTTTTGTTCAGCAAGTATACACCTTGCCAATACTTTAAGGACTTCATCAGTATGTAATAATTTAGATCTCAATGTTATCTGTATGTTAATTTCGATGTGGAAATTTGTTACTCTTGACACATGATTCGTGGCATTTCAATTAATTGTTAAAATTGGCTGAGGAAGGCACAGTGTTGCCGAAACGTACCATTTGTAATGTTACATTAATAAATTTTGAATTTTAACGTCTAACATTGCTCGTTATTGGCCGGCAACCTATTTATTATTTGACACACACGAGCTTGACCTTATTAGGTTATTAGACTTTTTTATATCCAGGACATGTATGGTTTGTTAAAAATATCCGTTTGTTTCGCATTTAATCTTGTATAATTTATTATTTATTTGTTATGCTAATTAATCAATATTCCTAAATATTTTTTCAGATTTGCACAATGTGCAACAATAAACTCAGATTAAAGAAGAAAAAAGAATTGGACATGATATTTAATTTATAACTGATTGAGGATGGATACACATTACGATTTATTAGAACATTAATAATTAGATAATTATTGTATATAATAATTGTATACTTGGACAGTGATTTCAATAAAATTGTATTTTAATTAAAAGTAAATATTTAATACACCCTTTTCATAGTATTTCTCTATATATAGTACTGTTATTATATCTCTTTTTGATTGTATCGATTGCCTTTCAAATTAAAGCGCGCGCACGACTAGCAATATGGCAATCTGTTAGTCATCAGATCAAAGGTGCCGACACCGAGTGAGCTTACTGTTCTTTCTTATACTGTGTTATAAGTATGCATACGTTTCAAATTCGCGCACTTTTGCATGCGCGTGCGGCCACGGAGTCGGAGCATGCGCATGTGGCCACAGAGCTGACAGAGCATGCGCATGTGGCCGCGGGGCATGTTCATGGTCGTTACATCACGTCGGTATGACAGGATTCTTAACCGGAGAGCCGTCAACTTTAACGCTAAATATCTCGCTTTGCAGAGACCGCCGCATTTTTCTGCCAGATTCTTTCGTTTCGTGTCAAAACTCGTCAACTGAGCATAATTTTATTGATATTCGAGGTGCAGCGCGTATTCTAAATAATTACCCTATTTTGGACTAAAATACCGATATTATCGATAGTTTTATTTAGATAGTATCGATATTATCGGAAGTATTAACTATCGATGTTTAAGCAACACATATGGTTACCTATTATTTTCGCAAAACTCATATATATATATATATATATATATATATATATATATATATGAGTTTTGCGAAATATATATATAATGGCTTCAAAATCTTCAGATAAGAACCCCGATTTTTAATCGATTTTTTCATAATCGATTTATTTTATTTCGATTAATCGATTCGTAAATTCTTTTTTGCTAAATTTAATCGATTATGAGAATCGATCTTTTTTAACGCGATGTCGCATCACTATCGCGGATCGGTCTGAGCGCGTTCGGCGAACGGTCTGGGCCTGTTCGGCGCGGCTCGGATCATCGTTCACACCAGTACGTTCGTTCGTGTTCGGCTTGGCTCGGATTCGAGCGTGCTCAGATGTGGACCCGCTTTTACGCACTATAAAGGCGGGTGCACTAATGGCACAACAAGTTTCTGTATGCACGACGGGGCGTAACTACAGCGTGAAACGATTATACTTGCGGACTTGACGAATGCACGACGGTGAGGATCGAACGCGTAAAACAAAGTACAAATGTACTTGATGTATGCAAGACGGCTTAGGCACCGCTTGAAACGACTCACTATTTGATACTAATGAGACCCGCTGGCCCGTTGCGGGAGCTTTTTGAGCGCGCGACGGCATCGACCAATCCGGGATTGGCAGGATCACGCGATCCAGGCATGTTGGGATCGATCGCGCGTCGCGAGAGACTTCGCGGTCAGGGGGTGACGGGGATGCGGCGCAAAATCACCTCGTTCAGAGAGCGGCTAAAGGATGGCGTTAGCGGTATCGATTTATGCTCGATCGCGACGGGTTGAAATCCTGAACACTTGTGGTTGGATGACTTGTACAAAAAGGAATACACACTGCTGTCCAGAGTGGAAATTCTTTTTTGATTTGTAACAATCGATCGATCAATTTAGGTAAATAAAAATAGTTTAAATTTTTACTCTTCTCAATTGCTGTTGAGGCTGCAATTTTTATATTATCAAAAAATTCGTTGATTTTAATATTATCATCACCTACTTCATAAACGTAATCATTTAGTTGATCATTGCTGGAATCAATAATTTGCAAATAATTGTCTATATCAGTAGGACGCTCTTTTATTAACAACTCCACATTTTCCCTTGATCGTTCAGCTGTTATTATTCGTTGATTTACCAATTTTACACTTACGATTGAATCTTAATAATATTGGAGGGCAACAATACACGTAAGCGAATATATTTTGATAAAATCCTGATAACTTTGGCAGTCTATCATCAAAGCGATGCATCAAAGCGATGCAATATAGAAGTCGCGTACAGGGCGTAAAGGATGACTTTTTAAAGCAGGCCATCGACAAACCATATGGATTACATGTGCAACGTCAACCCTCACATATGTTGATATCCACAATCGTGAAACATATTCCCCCGCCGAGGCAGCATTGAAGCAAATTTCAATATATTTTTTTATAGTAATATCATTGAAAGCTTTCAAATAAGCCAATAACATTGCTCTAAAATAATCAACGACCACTTGGATTGGCTTACGAAATTTGACTATACGTAGCCACAATTTCAACCAGTGTTCAATTGTTTCAGTTTCTTGTGACTCTGTTAGTAATTGATATGCTGATAAAGACGTATTGTCAAAATGTATGGCAATTACGTATAAGAAAATATGAGCTGATTTTGTTTTCAGTGACCTTTTAATTTCCTAACAACATTGCCAGTTGCATCAATACTAATAGATGAAGCATTTTTATGCATATTGTGATATTGTTCATGAACACTGATTTGTTTACCTGTGCCATAACACACTTTGAAACCTTTTTTTGTTTTGTTTTTCGTGGGAAAAGGGGAAATGCCTCGCGCATTCAACCGGAGGCCGGCCATCCGGGATATGTAGGGCTTGCACCCACTAAAACCCCTCTCCCCTAAACACAGCACGCTGGACTACAGTTGCAACACGTGGGAGACACGAGGCAATACATCACGTGACACAACAGTCCTCACGCCGAGGCGACAGAAAAACGTAATCAATTTAACACGAAGACCACACGGAGGATCATCATAAGAATGCTTCGATCCCCGAGAGAAGCTATCCCTAGTCAAATGGCGAAACGCGTATGCGCCGCCATTCCACCACCTCGGAGACCCCTCACGATAGCGGGTGCGACGGATCTACAGCCGCATCAGAGGGATAATTCCTCCATCGGCTACGAAGATAGTTCACTCGAGGAAGTTCACACCCTATAGACTACACGTACACGAACCATCACAGGACGTGTACGAACTAGACGAACAGGAAACCCCCTCTATCCGGAGAAGGGTTCCACATACACAATACACAAGCACGAATCTACGTGCTCGTCTATACAAGGAGGGATACATAACCCAACACCAAACAAACGGACCCGAATCCACGAGTCCGCAAAGTAAGCCGAGGCGGAAGAGAAGAGCCGCGCCCGTCCCCTAGACCCCGCGCGAACGCGGGGCCCAGGGGAAGGGCACTAAGACATCAAAGAAGGGGAAATACCCGCCGCGGGACACGGAAATCCTCCAGGAAACGGCCGACCGCGGGCGCCGTCACTGGCTGGTGGTCTGAGTCGACCTTCGCTTCCACCACTACTTTTTCTATCTTCTCCTTCGGCCTTCTGTTCCCCAACAGGTAGTCAATCACCGACTCTCCTCTCCCCTTTGTATACGTCCATTCTTCCTCCTCATCTTCTCTGATTCCCCCGTTAAAAATCGCTTATCCATGCTCCTCCAAAAACCTACATAGCTTTCTTCCCTCCCCGTTTACCTTTCCATCTTTCGTTTTTCTATCCCCTTCCCCTTTCTCTCCCTTATCCTCTTCTACGAATCCCCCCTTCTTTCCCGTCCATGCGTTGAAATCCTCTCCTATCAACATTATATACATTCCTACTATCCTCCACCACTCGTCGCCTAACCTTACCTTTATCGACAGTATCCTTTCCTTATCTTTTCTTGTCTTCTCTTTTTCCATTTTGACCCCTACCCTCACCCCTACTATCATTCCTCCTACCGCCTTTCCTTTCCGATTCTTCCTCCCTGCTTTTTGCACTTCCCATACGTAACCTCTCGGTAGCCTTTTCTTTATCTTTTTTCATCCCTTTCCATCCACCCACGTTTCACATAACACCATTACATTCCATTCTTCTAGCCCCTTCCAGAACTCTTTATCTTTATTTGTTAACCTCGCCACATTCCAAAAAGCCACCTTATAAATTCTCCTCCCCTCCTCTCTCTCTCTCTCTCTCTCTCTCTCTCTCTCTCTCTCTCTCTCTCTCTCTCTTTCTCTCTCTCTCTCCCTCTCTCTCTCTCTCTCTCTCTCTCTCTCTCTCTCTCTCTCTCTCTCTCTCTCTCTCTCTCTCTCTAATTTTTCGTTTTCGTCTTGGCTGTCAATGCTTTGTGGAGTGCCTCAGGGCTCTGTCCTTGGTCCACCTTTATTCTCTCTATATATTAATGACATTGGCAAAGTCTTGAACTACTCCGAACATATGATATTTGCTGACGACGTCCAGATTTATCGCTCATGTCAACTTGTAGATCTTCTTCATAATCTTAACTTGATCTCCAGGGATGCTAACGCCATTTTTTACTATGCAAGGGCGAATGGCTTAAATCTGAATCCTGCTAAATCCAGGATTATCATATTTGGCAGTACAACAAATGTCAGCAATTTGAACCTTAACCATCTGCCACCTATAATTGTCAATGACACGCCCTTACCATATGTGAGTGAAGTTAAGAACTTGGGAGTCTTTTTTGAGTCTAACCTCTCATGGAGAAAACACATTTTATATAGTTTGCAGAAGGTTCATGGAGCGTTATATAAGCTAAAATTCAATAAGAATTATGTCTCAACTGAGTTAAAAATTAAGCTCGTTATGACTCTGGTTCTACCCCATATTCATTATTGCTGCCTGGTTTATTACGGCTTGAGTAGTGAACTAAATAATAAATTACAGAAGCTGGTTAATTGCTGTGTCAGATTTATCTATAACTTGCGGCGAGATGAACACATAACTCCGTTTAGGCGTCGTCTGGGGTGGCTTTCGGTTGAGAACAGAAGGCTGTATTTCATGGGCTGCCAAATGTATAGGTTAGTCTATATGGATTTGCCTGTGTATTTGCGGGAACTTTTCACTACTCTGGATCCATCGCTTAGAAGATCTGGTCGTCTGGTTACTTTTTCTCATGCCTTTCATATTCCTGCACATAGGACCGTTACATATAGAAATTCCTTCCATCTTTCGGGTGTTTACTTTTGGCAATCTCTTCCGGTTCATATTACATCGGCGTTTTCGTTTCCATCCTTTAAAAGTCTTCTTCGAGCCTATTTGTTTTCGTCTGAATTTGCGTGTTAGGTTGTAACCGAACGATACATAATCGGGCTACGGGGTACGCGATTTTGTCCTCTAAGTCATCGGTCGCCACTCGGTTTAACCTTAAACTACCGAGAAGGTAGGTATTCGTAATGCAAACGGACCAAAAGTTGAGAACAATTTGTTTAAACAATTTTATTTTTTCATCCCGCCACGGGTGCCTTGTCAGCATCGCCTGTGCTCTGGATACCGCTAGGTATGACCTTGATCGGCCAGCCAGGGATGCCTGTAGTCCGGACAGCCGCTTGATCAGGTCTATATATACGTCTATCTCCCTAACCCTTTCACTTTTTAGATTCCCGCCACGGGTGCCTCATCCGTGCTGCTCTGCCCTACTGCCTCCGCTATCTATCATTCGCCTGCCTCATCCGTGGAACCAAGATGGCTGGACAACCGCTTGATCGGGTAAGTCCCCGCACTAAGGTAAGTCAACGCAACTAATTCTCTTTTATTTTCAGGTTTCGTCTACGGGTGCCTCATCACCATCGCCGATGTCATGGATCACCGCTACTCACCGATGCCCAGGATCACCGCGTCTGGGAGATGGCCGGACAACTAGGTAAGTATGAGAACTGTCCGCGTAACTACGATTAATGCCGTTTTTTTTCAGGTTTCCGCCACGGGTCCTTCATCTATGGCCTCCTCTGATGCAGGATCGATGATGACCTTGAAGCTCGGTCAACGCTAACACCAAGATGGCCGGACAGCCGCTTGTTCAGGTAAGTTGAAGGTAAGTAACTGATATTTATATATATATTTTTGCAAATAATTATTGCTTTTATTGTTAACTATCGTTTCACAATGATGGTGGTTCACAATTACTGATGCCGCGCAAGATGGCGGTCGCACGTCTCGCAAAGTGCGATTTCACGATTCAGGTACGCGAAAACCCGTACGCCTTCCGTATCGGCGTCATGTAACGCTATGTGCGGGCGTTCCCGTTTGTTTCAGACACTGTGGTAGGCTTACAAATCGTAATCCGGTACACGTTTGCGATATTAACTACGATACGCCGGGATATACGCGCGAGAAGATAGCTACCATTCGAGCGCCCACGAGAGACTGCCTCGAGGAATATTCCTCTCTCGGGCTCATGGTGGAAGAATACATGGTGTGCGCAAAACTCGTAAACCACGCCTCTTTTCAGCCTTTGGGGCACGAAAAAACACAGGGCAGGCAACTGCGAAAAACAAAATGTTTAGCTTTGAAAGTTTGGTACGATTGGTGTCTAAACATCCTTCTCGCACTCCCTGGTTATTATCTTCTATCTTACTTGATCTTACTTTACTTCTGCATATGTCATTGTTGACATTCTCTGTCGAAACGTGAGCGTCGTGAAACGTGAAAAATCGTTGAAAATGGTGCGCTGCATAGTGAAAAACTGTGAAAATAATTGCAGAACATGCACACCGGAGCAAGCAAATTTTCATAAATTACCGGATAACAAAATAATCCGTGAAGGATGGTTTCGGAACATTGGAGAGGTTATATTGCCTTCGAACATCGTTAACGGTATGCCTCTGCATGATAAAATTTAAATTTGTTTATTTTGATATACTGTATTATGAAGTAACAAAAACTATATTGTTTGAAAGATTAGAAAAGTTTTGTAATGTATCTCTTTTATCTGTTATTTAAGCACGAATTTGCTCCGTACACTTTACTCCGGAATCTTTCATTCAATCGAAGAGAAAAAGAGGAGAAAATATTTTTAAAAGACGACTTTTGCCAACTGCTGTATGTTGCATCTGGTAACAACAAACGAACAGTAAGTTGGATGTGTAATTTATTAAACAAAGCAAATATTGACGCTCCCTTTTTTAAAAATAATTATTAAAAATAATAAAGTTAACATAAACTATTAATATTCATACGCTTATGACAAGATGACTATGGATGTTGCTCCAAGAACCATGTGACAATGAAACTACATTTATATTTTCTTTATTAGGGCACATGACAAAGGCAATGTAAATTGTAACATTGTTAAGCGGACCTTTAATTTGGTTTGTCCATCAACGTCACCTCTAGAAGCAATAAATGCTGCAAGTCTGTCGCCTGTGCCAGGCCCATCAAAGGAGAGAATCTCATCTGTTGAGCCGGAACTTTCATCTTTGCTACGTTCATCAACACCCGTATCAAGGATGATGACAGAACCTTTGCTTGATTTAGGTCTGCTGAATAAAGCAGATATGACAGGTCAACATGAAACTCCAACAACGTCAGTGTCTTGTCGGTATGTATTACACTACAAGTACTTAATTAGCGTTACTAATAATAATAATCTCATAAATGAATATTTTAGTACCCACAAACCACTACAGATATCAATAGAGCCATTAAAAAAAACAGTTTTCAGATCTTTGGTCATACCACGGGCAATAAAAAGTTTATAAAAACCATTATCAGTGATAAAGTCTCATAAAGTACAGATTCTTATGGAGGATTCACATTACGTCCGATGTTCGACGTACGACAATCCGACATCCAATAACAGAATTTATTATTAGAGACAAAAATTTCCTATTGGATGTCGGATCGTCGTACGTCGAACATCGGACGCAGTGTGAATCCTCCATTATCAAACAAACCTGCCGTTGAGAACGTTTTGTTACTCGTGGTAAGACCGAAGGCCTGAAAACTGTTTTTACTACCGACTGCAGTTTTCATGTGCTGAAAAATACAAATAGAATTTTCAAATCTGCACTCATTACTACGAATAACAAACTTTATTCTTAAAAGACGTATAAGACTTTTCTTTGCCAGCAAATAAAAAAAAGTTCAAATAATAAATACTTCCTCCTTGACTTTATCTGGCATTTATTAAAAATCAATTACAAACGACACAACGTTTCGACTAGGCGCTTCCTAGTTATTCTTAAGTGTACCTATCAATAATTACAAATATTTAACTAGGAAGTGCCTAGTCGTAACGTTGTGTCGTTTGTAATTAATTTTAAATAAATGCCAGATAAAGTTAAAAAGGAAGTATGTATTATTTATACTTTATTCTTTTTATGTCTTTTCAGAAATCCTTGGCTGGAACCAAATGGCAGGGTCAACCGTACACCAGAAGGGCCTTTTGATTCGTTGTGCAACGTACGGAATTCTACGTTCCCAACAAGGTTTGTAATATTCACTTTGAAGATATATCAATTCGGGTTTTTTGACAAATGTCTATTGATTTCAATAAAAAATTATTTTTTGTTGAATTATTCAATCTACCATGAAATGTATGACAATTAAGAAATCTCTCATCGCCCACATAGTTGTCTCACAAACATATTTAACAAGTTGTGAGAAAAATGTTAAGTCAATCGGTTCAACCCTTTCATCTCAAGAACAGTGTACCTTGTCAATGATTATGAATATACACAAATTGGTATATCTTCGGATTGATTGTTTATTTTTTTCTTACATTTCGTGGAATTACATTTGCAGACAACATTTGTATAGTAGATAACAAATATCTATAATTGATTTTGAGATTTGAGATCTATTGTCTTTTTGCTATGACTTTTTCCGACTAACTAAGTTTTCGAGTTACTTTACTTATGCATTTCTTTTGTAGGTGTGAAAGAAAGAAAGCTGTATTACATAGGCGCAGTGAACTTTCAGCCGTTCGTCAATTGAAATATGGGAAAACCCGTTTGACGTCGAAGATCACGGGAAAAGAGGAGAATGAGTATTTCAGCGAGGAAGGAAGTCAACGATTGAAACGTCAGCATCGGTGAGAAATACTTCCTTATTTACTGCATAATTAAATATTTTGTTACGTTATCAGCATTATTTTTTATGAGAAAAAAAATGTTTGTTTTTTAAAGTAGTATTAAAAAAAATGTAATAATCTGTCAGCTGTAATGCTAACATTTGTATTAAACTATTTTTAATGTAAACAATTTTAAAAAATGCAGTAGCGGTAATCTTTTCAGTATTAAAGTGAGATCACCTACAAAATTTTAAACTAATTTTTCATTTTCACACTTCCTTTATGTAACGAAATGACATCAATATTCTTCATATCTTTCAGACTGTACAGTAACTTGAAAATATCATAAAAAAATATTATGTAAAATGTAACGCAAAATAATGATCTAAAACTTATTTCAGATTTGTGGATGACAATTGCCGGCAGTAGCCGTGACAACACGACACGCAAGGAAGAGGATCCGTATGAGACAATTAAGTGGATGAAGGATGAATTAAACCATTATCGAACACTTGGAGAATTTCATAAAAATTCATCGGAGAATCACTTTCAGGAACAAAACTTTCTTCAAGCGAATAACGTGGCATTAAAATTGGAATTAACAGAACGTGAACAGCAGTTAAAGGCAATTCTTGCCGAAAATTTAACACTGAAAAAGTCCATTGCCGATCTTCATGTAAGATTAGAGACAACGAATCTCGAAAAAGAAACAGCACTGACAGTGGGTGTCACTGAAAAGGTCAAAACGGTACTAAACCCATATTTTACCGAGGGGCAAATACGGTGCTTATTAGAAAATAAAAAATGGGTGAAGTGGTCAGTTGATGATTATGCTTCTGCCATTTCGTTTCGGAGCATCAGCCCCAAAGCATACCGTTACTTCCGTTTAAAATTACACTTCCCTCTACCATCGCTGGCATCATTACGAAGATGGGCACTAAAAAAGTTTGATGTCTACGAAGGCTTTTTAATGGACGTACTAGCGATCATGAAGCAGAAAAGCGCAGACCTATCTGAAATGATGAAGATCACTGTACTCACTTTTGATGAAATGGCAGTATCTGATGAAGTACGCTTCGACTCGAAATTACAAAAGTTGATCGGACCATGCTCCAAAGTACAGGTCATTATGGTACGTGGACTATTTGGGAATTGGAAGCAACCCATTTATTATAAATTTGACCAGCCAATGAAGAAAAACATTTTGGATGATGCATTAACACTTTTGCATAATGCTGGATATCAAGTTGTTGCATGCACATCGGACATGGGGAACAAGGGAGTATGGGGAGAATTGAAGATCACTCCCGAGAAACACTACTTCCAACATGCGTCAATTAAAGACGCTAAAGTGTTTGTTTTTGCAGACGTTCCTCATCTTCTTAAGCTTCTAAGGAACTGGTTTATTGATGATGGCTTTACATTAAGCAACTGCAAAAAGACATTTACTTCTCAAGTTTATGAGGAAATTGTGAAGATGGGTAACTCTGGAGATCTTCGCATAGCTCACAAAATAACCCAACAACTCCTTAATGCTCGACAAAACTTGAGGCAGTCAGTGCACCCGGCAGCAAAACTCTGGTCCCACACTGCTGCGAAAGCCATCAAATGGGCCGGTGATCACCAGCTTTTAAAAGAGGTGGAATATCTCAAATACTCTGATTTCGTCCTGGCTGTTAATAATTGGTTTGATGTTCACAATTCCCAAACCAAGTACGGCACACACCCAGGTGTTAATGGTTATGGTATGGATCTGGAAAAGCAAGAACAAATATTATCTCTGATGACTTTGCACATGGAGAGCATGCGAGTGGGCCGCAGGACAAAGATGATGCCATTTCAGGAAGGCATTATTATCAGCAACGCTTCTCTACGTGCATTACATGATTATCTTAAAATCAAATTCCCCCAAGATTTCCAATATATAATAACACGCCGACTCCAACAAGATATATTGGAAAACTTCTTTTCGTATATTAGGGGAATGGGTGCAACCAATGACAGCCCCTCTGGGTACGACTTTCGGTACAGACTCCGTTGGTACGTCCTTGGTAAACATTCACAAGCTTTGTTTACCATGAACAGAAATACGGAAGAAGACTTAAATGCAACATGCATGTCTTCATTGTCAAGTGCTGGCACTTCTCACACTGCAGAACAGCCTACATCCCGATATGTACAATCGGCTCAAACGACGTCGACAAGCACATCTGTGAAAAACATGACTTTATCAACCCCAAATTCAGAGTTACGACTTAATTCGTTTAATGAAAATTTCACGGATGCGACTGTTGTAGAGGACAATTTCAAATGTGCAGACGATAATCTCCAAGAAGAAATAACTCTCACACAGGAATTATTTAAAAACATTATCAATATTACATGCGATGAATTATTGGAGGATTCCGTCCATGAGAGAGATAATGACAGAAGTGACAATTTAGAAATCTTGGATGATGATGTATGTGAGAATGAAAATGAAGAAAACGACTTGTGGAACTTTATGCAATGTGGCTTCAAAATCCAACATCAAGAGAAGGAACCAGTCAGCTGTACCAATAGCAGCGATATAGTCCAAACAGCAGGACTGCAATATGTTGCGGGTTATGTAGCCCATCGCTTCATATCAAAATATCCATTTTTAGGAGAGCGTACAATCAACATTACTGACAATTCTCGTACGGAAGAATGTGACTGGGTAAAAACAGTTTCCAAAGGGTACCTAATTCATCCATCAGAGGAGCTTATGAATCTAAGCAAAGTTGTGGATGAATGCTTTGTAGCTTTCCACGGTGAAGGCTTTTCAACTGAAGATTATGTCATCCGAAAAGTTGTCTCCCTCGTTAAAAACTCCGGATACGATTCAAATTGGGTACCTGAGGAAGTGCTACAATGCCTCGTTAGAACTCGCACATACATCAGAGTGAACGAAATTAATAAAAGAGAAAATATAAGAAAGGAAGAAAAAAGAAAGACAAAAAAGTTAAAAAAAATGAATGTTTTTCCTGCAAAAAGAAAGCGCAAATAAGCGCAATCTCGTCTACTCGAGAAAAAACAATGTACAATATATATAACGTTTGTAATTTTGTATTAATTATGTAAATATACTTGACAGAATGAAATAATGTATATAAATATGTGTACCTAAAAGTAAAATTTATAGTAATATTGTAATAAATTACATTTTTATTTCATACAACTCTCACTTTCTTAATTTCTAATGTTTCGAAACTTATGTTAGTATGCAAGAAGAAAAAGTTGTTTCAAGAAATGTTTCAAAATAATACCACACTGTCGAGAAAGGATTGAAAAACATGAAAACACTTACACTTACACTTATTAATTTTATTCGTGCAATTTTATTTTTAATATTGATATTTTTTAAATATTTTTTTTTATATTAAAGTATGTATTAAGATGTAAAAGAAACAATAAAGATAACAAATAGTAAGAAGGAATACATTCAGGATTTAGAGGTTTCCATTTATGCAACAAACTGTCTACTTTTACATATATAATTTCACACGATTAACGAATTATCAATTAATGTCACATAATACACATACATATGTACATATGTAGTTGTATGTACATATGTTACAGTCTAGTCAGTCATAGTAAATTCTGCAATGTACCGCCAATTACATCCCTAGAATTCTAGGGATTTTTTTATGTTGGTAGACATATATTTTTTCGTGTCGCAATCAGAAAGAAACAATAGATTTTAGACAAAGAAAGAGTCGTTTTGCGCACACCATGTATTCTTCCACCATGCTCGGGCTCCCTACCTCCGAAGTTTTACCCCCACCATGGGGTCTCGGCCGCTTTCTCCTCGCGGTAATTTTCCATTCTACGCAGTTACAATAGCTGTTTACGAGTTTCGGCTCGCCAGGTGTGCGCCAGATGTTCTCGATGGAAATTTCCGCCGCCAGTACACTATTTACGACGCGCTTAATCGGCTCCCGGGTAGCGGTTTTTCAACTCTTTGAAAATTAGACTTTTGAGGGCGCCGACCCGTGCGTACGGCCTCTCCTATGTCCCTAATGCCGATTCCGGGTCGACTTCCTGGAGACGACGTCCAGGTCGCTTTCTAGGTGTCCGCCGATGGCGGCGACCCTGTTGCTTGTTCCCCCAGTCTCTACTAACCGTATTCCGGCCTAACTTCCTGCAGCCGACGTTTAGGATCCTCGGTTTCCCGGACTGTCCGGGCAACCCTACGTTCGGATGGTCGGATCTCGACCGCGATTCGTTCCTCGGGTATACTAGGTATCTCCGAGGACGCACCTTGAGCCTTTTTCCGCTAAGACACTCGGTTCGGGAATTCGCAAATTGTCCGGCGAACTGCATGTCCGGGTGTTCGGATCTCGCTCGCGATCGATTCCTGGGGTCTGTTTAACCTCCCTTAGTACGCACCTTCGGCCTTTTTCCGCTCCGACGCTCGGTTCGCAATTTCGCAAATTTTCCGGCGAACTGCATGTCCGGGTGATCAGATCTCGCTCGCGATCGATTCCTGGGGTCTGTTTAACCTCCCTTAGTACGCACCTTCGGCCTTTTTCCGCTCCGACGCTCGGTTCGCAATTTCGCAAATTGTCCGGCAAACCCTATGTCTGCGCGGTCGGATCGCGCTCGCGATTGTTTCCAGGGGTCGGTTAGGCCTTCCTCTGGACGCACCTTCAGCCGTTTTGCGCTACGGTGTCCCGTTCGCATTTCCGCGGGTTGTCCGGCAAACCCTATGTCTGCGCGTTCGGATCGCGCTCGCGATTGGTTCCGGGGTTCGTTTAGGCATCCTTATGGATGCACCTTCCGCCATTTGGCGCTAGGGCGTCCCGTTCGCGTAGCACGCGCGGTACGTGCGCTAATTACCCGCGCTCTGAAGACTCAACCGTTTAACTTACCGGTGCGTTACCGACCCACGCACCTGTTTGCAAATAACGTATCTTCCCTCCTGGTCAGGCCGAGCATCGTCGTGCTGAAGCGAAGCTAAAATTGTGGATTGAAAAGGAACGTCTTACTGACTGTACGAGCCGCTGCTCGGCGACCGCTGTCGCATGTCTTAACATTAATGGCGTCGGACGGGTAAAATCGAAGACTCTGCGAAATAACTCGGAGAGGAGGTAACTGCAGCATGACTTGCAAACCAAGTGAACGCAAATAACTTGTGTCCCGCTTCCGTCCTCGGAACGCTCGCGCAACTTAGGCTTAATCGGGGATGTCCCCCTCGTCTCCGGAGGTCTCCTCCCCAGTGGATGGGCTCCGGAACTCGCCGCTGGGCTCGTCCTACTGGTCTGGCGCCGTTCCGCGCGGCATCGCCGTCACCGTCTATGGCGGTTGGTCGACCCGGCGCGTGCGGTTGCAAGGTCTTGTCTATGTGTTAATTTTTGTCTATGATTTTCTTTTCTTTAGTTTTCTTTTCTTTAGTTTTAAGGTTTCTTTAGTTTTAAGTTGCGCTATGTTACCTGTAAGTTAAGTTATATTATAAGCTGCGTCTGTTATGTTAGCGGTAACACTCATATTCTTTTATGTTACAAATGTGCTGTGTTTTATTCTTGCCCTTTAGCCTTGCTTGGGCATAAATACATATCAATCAATCAATCAATCACTCAATCTCTCTCTCTCTCTCTCTCTCTCTCTCTCTCTCTCTCTCTCTCTCTCTCAATAAGAACTCTCTTTCTACCAATCTCAGGATTAAACTCGTCACCACCTTAATCATGCCACATATTGATTATTGTTGTCTCGTATATCATGGTTTGAGCAGTGAGTTGAATACAAAATTGCAAAGGCTTGTCAACTGTTGTATTCGGTTCATCTATGACCTTAAGCGTGACGAACACATTACACCGTATCGACGTCAGTTGAGGTGGCTTTCGGTTGAAAATAGGAGATACTACTTTCTCGGATGTCAGACCTATCGTATTCTGCATTTGTGTTCTCCTTCATATCTACGTGAGCTTTTTCCTCCTCCCGATCCAACACTTAGGAGATCTGACCGACTAGCTGCTTCATCCACTCAGACGTTCCATATTCCTGCTCACAGAACCGTTGCTTTCAGAAATTCCTTCCAACTTTCTTTCATATATTTCTGGCATTCTCTTCCTAGTACAATAACTTCGGCATCTTCACTTGCATCATTCAGGAGCCTACTTTTTGCGTTTTTGCTTTCGTCTAAATCGAAGTGACGGGCTTTTGTTCTTTTGTTGTTCTTTTGTTCTTGCGTACCTCCTGCAAGTATACTAGTCCTTAATTTTAAGTTGCGTTGCGATTCTTTATTAGTTTTAAGTTGCGTTAGTTGTAAGTAGCGTTAGTTTTAAGTAGCGTTGGTTGTCAGTTGCTTGTAATTGGCATATTGTTATTGAGAGAGAGCATGAGCTTGCTGTTATAATTTTCTTTGTATCTTTTTGCCCTGTAGCCATTGTTTGGGCATAATAAATGATCAATCAATCAATCAATCAATCAATCTCTCTCGTAAGTATCGGTTGTGTCACGCTGTATTCCGGCTCCTGCTTTGAGTTGATCTGTTTCTGCCGTAAGTTGCCTCCGAGCCTTTTTGTTGCAGATTTAAGCAAGTCTTTTGTCTGCTTGTTACGCGCCTCATTCGCTTTCTTGGAGATTGCCACCTGATTCCGAGTATTTTCGTGACAAGCTTCATTTCTTGTCCTAACCTTGTTCTCGGAATCATCGTGGAATTCTCGGAGTTACCCGTAAAATACGTCGACTCCTGCTGCGCATGCGTTGTCGATCTGCTCTTTTTGCGCTTTACTTTCCTCTGGTCGGACGTGTGCATGCAGCTATCTGAGTGGTGCCTGCGGTGATCTGCGTAAACGGCCTTGCCTGATTGGTTATAGTTCGACACTAGTGGTGACTTTCTGGTGATATTGCGTCGAGTGACACTGTTGCGAACTGTTGCGAACCTTGCGCTCTTGTAACTAGCTTATAGTTACATAGTTTATTCTGTGAGATACGCATGCAGCGCGAGCGAGTGTGCATCAAGTGTACCAAAACAATCGCTGGTAAATCCGTCTCCGTAGTGTATGCGCTAGGGAGTTTCATCCGGGTTGTGTCAAATCGTACTTAATCACGAAAGCTCCTGGTGACTGTTGCAAATCTCAGCTGTCGAGTATGCCGATCACAAGGGATGAACGCCGTACGTTTTCTCCTACCGTTTTGGGTGACACCGCGTCTGTTGTTGTCGGTGCCGCGCACTCTGGCGCGCAGGCGCATCTTATTACGCGCGATACTGCGAGCGGTGCCGCGCATGATTCTACAAATGAGCTTTTGCGTGGGTTGTTTGAGCAGGTGAAGGCGACGGATGCTAAGCTTTCTGCTTTCATTGACTGTCAGCAACGTACCAATAAAGAGCTCAATGATAAACTTAATTGCTTAAATCGATTTACTGATACTGTAGTTGAAAATAGTCAGCGCATCGCGCAATTAGAGCTAGACAATGCCAATCTTGTTCGTGAAATCCGTGATCTTAAGTCTGCTCGGTCAACTCACGACGCTCATTTGAGTAATGAGCTTATTATATCCGGCTTGCCATCGACATCCGTTACTCCTGCAAAACTCACTGAAAATTACTCGCGGCATTGAATGTACCTCACTTGGTTTGTCACGTTCTTGGCGTGAGAATGGTCAGCAGAGCACCATCTGCTACTCAGGGCCGTTCCAAGGCGACTGCAGTGTCGAGCTCGATGATTGTCACTCTTGCTTCTAGTACTGTGTGCGACACCATAATTTCGAAAAAGCGTGAAAAGGGTGTTCTTAAACAGCGGGATATATGTGATGCTGGTTCCGATCGATATGTATACGTAAATGTACTGCTCCCTAAGTTCACGTATGACTTGCTACAGCGAGTCAAGCGTATTGCTGGGGAGAACTCTTATAAGTTTGTTTGGGTAAAAAATGGCCATATATGCGTAAGGTCTTCCGACGGACAGCCCATTATCCGCATTGACTCAGACGCTGATCTCGCTAAGCTCGTCTGACGTGTCTCGCTGGCTCGTCCGTTGCCTTCGATTGTCCGACACGACTCAGCATGTAATCCTTCTTCGCTCCGCATTGCGCAGTTTAACGCCAATTCCCTACGTGGGCATATCGACATTATTCGCTTACATTTTAGTACTAATTCTCATCACATAATTTCTGTATCTAAAACATGGCTTCATGCGGGTGTCGGACGATCTTATGGCTTTGGATGGCTACTTTCTGGTTCGTCGTGACCGGGTGGAGCGTGTGGGCGGTGGCGTTGCTTGTTACGTGCATAATTCGTTAAAAGTCAGGTTAATTGCAACCTCTATCGGGATTGAGTTCAATGCTCCGGAATATATCATGATTGAAATTCGTTTGCCGAGTGATGAAGCAGTATTGTTCGTGTCGGTATATAGGAGACCTAAGGGCACTCTTTTAAATGAATTTGTTAAATTACTCACTGGTGTCTCTCATTTATATAAAAATATTATTATTGGCGGTGATCTAAATTGCAATCTTTTGACCGACTGTTATGAGGCGAATTACTTGCGCGAGCTAATGTCAGGCTTATCCTTGACCATCCTCAACTCTGATGCTACCTTTCATACTGCTACTTCTGACTCGTGGCTGGATGTTCTAGTTGTTGATGATAGTGATAAGGTTCTTGCATATGTTAAATCCTTGAGTCCATTTGTCGCCAGTCACGATCTACTTGAATTGTCGTACTCACTTGATCGTAAGCTTGACTTTGATCAATCTATTCTGCGACGTGGTTACAGGAGCATTGACCTCTCCGCGTTCCTTGAACATCTTGATGCCATTGCTGTTAACGTTCAGACTGTGGAGGGCTGCCCTTCTAATGTTGATGAGCTTTGTTCCTGGCTGTCTGGTACCTTACTTGAAGCACTTGATGTTTTTGCTCCTGCCCGTGTGTCCGTGATCAGGAAGCCTCCTGTTCGATGGCTTACGGACAAATTGAGATGCCGGCTCCGTACTCGCAATTAGTTGTACAAGCGGGCCAAACGTTCAAGCAGTCTACTGGGTTATGCTAGATACCGTCACTTTCGCAACCAGCTTAACAACGACATCAAACGTGCTAAAAGTGAGTTTCACTTGGCTTCTCTTACCAATATTACTGACTCCGCTAAAATGTGGAGAGAACTTGCTCGTTTGGGACTGGTTAAATCTACGTCGGTTTCTCCTCTCCGCTTTTTCACACCCGATCAACTTAACTCTTACTATGTCTCAGTGTCTAGTACGGTATTGCCTTGCACATATGCTAACTTTATTTCTGCCATCGCCTCAGTTTCTTGTACTTCTCAACGTCCTGAATTTGTTTTCTTTACTATACAGCCGGACTCGGTTTATAAGCTCATCTTTAATGGACCTCTTCACTCTTATGCGTCTGGCTATGATGGCATCCCGCTTTACGTTCTTCGCATTGATTGGCCTGTTATTTCTCAGTGGCTCATTCCTCTTTTCAATCGTTCACTTGAAGCTTCCGTATTTCCTTCATCATGGAAACGTCCGTTGATTCGCCTTCTCTCAAAGATTCGCACTCCACTGTCACCGTCTGATACGCGACCTATTGCTAACCTTCCTGAAATGTCAAAAATTCTTGAACGCATGGTGGCCTCACAAATCACCGACTATTTGAACGAACACAACCTGCTGAATCCCAGACAGTCTGCGTATCGTTCTGGTTTCAATACGCAATCTGCTCTATTACGTGTCTGTGACGACATTAGAATGGGAATTGATAAAAGACTCATTACAATCATGATTCTATTCGACTTTAGTAAAGCGTTTGATACGGTCCCACATCTTCGTTTGCTTATCAAACTGAAAGAAATCGGTTTTTCTGATGGGGTTCTCGCGTGGATTTTTTCTTACCTTACTGGCCGCTCTCAAGCTGTATTCGACGATGAGGGTAAATTTTCTGAGTGGCTTTTCACGTCGACTGGCGTCCCTCAGGGCTCTGTACTTGGCCCACTTCTATTTGCTCTTTACATCAATGATATAGGTGGATTCCTGTCTTTTGTTTATCATATGATATTCGCGGATGATGTACAAATATATCTCCAATGTACTCGCGCTGACATTCTTCACGGTCTTGAGTTGATTTCAAGGGATGCGAATGCTATTTTTGATTTTGCTACGTTAAATGGTCTTAAACTCAATTCTGCAAAATCAAAGGTACTTATATTTGGTAGTCAGGCTTATGTCAATGATATTGACCTCCATTGTCTACCTCCTATTATTGTAAACCATACGCCTTTACCCTTTGTTAACGAAGCTAAGAATTTGGGTATAATTTTTACGACTAACCTATCTTGGAAAAAACATCTTGCATGTCTCTCAAGAAGTGCATTACTCTTTGTACAAGCTTAAGTTTAACAAAAACTCCTTGTCCACAAGGTTAAGGATAAGGCTGGTATTAGCTTTAATTATGCCACACATTAACTACTGCTGCCTAGTCTATCATGGTTTGACTGGAGAATTGAACACCTTATTACAGAGACTTGTAAACTGTTGCATTCGCTTTATATTTGATCTTAAGCGTGACGAACATATTACCCCGTTCAGGCAACAATTGGGGTGGCTTACAGTTGAAAACAGGAGGTTATACTTTCTTGGCTGTCAAATGTTTCGCATACTTTACATGCGCTCTCCTTCGTATCTGCGTGACAATTTCGCTTTGCTTGATCCGCTGTTGAGGAGATCTGACCGCCGCGGCGCCGTCTTGTTGCATCCCAAACCTTTCATATTCCTTCCCATAGAACTACCATTTATAGAAACTCCTTTCATTTTTCATCAATATACTTTTGGCATTCTCTTCCTAGTAATATTACCTCTGCTTCCTCAATTGTCTCCTTCAAAGGTCTTCTCAGGGCATATCTGTTGGCGCGTAAAGTTGCATGATATTGATTGCTGACACGCGGCCTATGATGGTGTTTTTCCCTGTTATCAGCTTGTAAGTTGTGTAGCGTCTTATTCTTAGTATTAGTTAGTTTTACTCTACTTACATTGTTCCTATTTTTAAGCTGCGTTAGTTCTAGTCTTTTTACAGTGTATACTGTTGTGATAAGCTGTTAAGTTGTGCTCTACTCTTAACTGATTTGTGTAAGAGAGTGCACGCACATTTGTTTTCTATTTTGTATTGTTAATCTTTGCCCTTTATTTTTTCTCGGGCATAATAAATCATATCTCTCTCTCTCTCTTTCTCTCTCTCTCTCTCTCTCTCTCTCTCTCTCCCTCTGCTTTTGTCCTTCAGCTCTCATGCCTTATTTTCTACCCCTTTTCCTCTAGCACGACCTCCCTCCTTTATCTTCATCTGCATCCCCTCCAATTTTTGTTCCAAATCTTCTATCCTACTCTTAAACTCCTCTCCTTACTCCATTTCTCCTCTCTCGCCCTTAACTCGTTCCTTATCTTCTCTACTTCTTCAACCATTGCCTCCCTTTGCCCCTTCGCCACCTCTCTTAATTCCTTTCTTACTCCCCTTAACCCCTCCCTTAGCTCCTCTCCTAACTCTCTCAACAGCCCTTTCATATCCATATCTTCCCCCCCCCGGCAGCGTTCTCACTACCTTCCTGCTTTTCTTAAAAAAGTCCTCGCTCCCTTTCCCTTCCCAATTGCTCTCTCTTTCTTCTTCATTGTCTCCTTTTTCCTGTTGAAAAGCTCGTCTATATCCCAGCCGGAATGCTAGCGTCTTTTCGACGTCTATAGATGTCAATTCGACGTCTATAGACGTCTATAGATCTATAAGATGTCAATTCGACGTCTATAGACGTCGGCGTTCCGGCTGGGATTCCCCGTACTTCCGCGTCTCTCCTTCCCTAATTTATCCTACTCTATGGCCGTATTGCTTCCCCGCGCTAGTCCCGAACTCCCTAGAACTCCCTAGCCCTTTACCCTAGCACTCTATACTCTTCCCCTTCTACGTCTGTCTTTCTAACCCCAACCTTCTTGTTTCTCCTTTGCCTCCACGGGCTCTCTCTCTCTGAACCCTCCGCACTTCCTCTCACACCTTCTCTCTCACTCTCTGTGCTCGCCCTTCTCTCGCCACACTCTCTATCACTCTACCTCTCACACTCGCACTCCGCTTTTCGCTCGCAAAATCCGTCGTCTCACACTTAACCAACCGGAAACGGAAGTCCCATGTAAAAATTATTAATAAACATAAAAAAATGTAGTAAAAAAGTATGTTGATCATTCTTGCAGAAATTTTTATGCTTTGACCCTGACCTTGCAACCGTCCTCTTTTGAGGAGCTACGGCGCGTGAAGGGGTCGCCGCGCCTAATCCTGGAGCGGGTGAAGGTCCCTGGATCAGTACCGCCGGTAACGGGGACCACGGTCGGCCATGCACCAACGCGGGCAAACGGTTCACGGTGTGACCGGACGGAGGGGTTTTTACCGACACACCCTGCGTGAGATTCGTTATCATCGGTCGCCACTCGATTTTGTTCACGAGAAATCGAGAAAGATTTATTTATCGTGCACTGACCCTTCGCTGGACCTCGCTATGTCCCTCCTTTCCTGCTTCAAGCCCGCCCGCTGGGACTGTGGACCCTCGCTGGACCTTGCTTTGTGGACCGTCTCTGGGACTGCAGTAGCGTACCACCGGATTCGTCGCCCCTCTGGACCTTCGCTGGACCGCGTCTGGATCGTCCTTCGCCGGGTCGGGTAGCTCCGACAGGTAGGAATTACGGGAACGGGTGAGTCTTTCGCGTAATGAGTCGGGCAAATAATTATGATCGTAAGTTATTGAAAGTTAATTAAACAATTTATTCTTCCCGTTTCTTTACAGGTACTCCGATCGGTTCCTCCCGGACTTGGACTTTTGCCGCCCGCATACAAACGTGAGTATAATTCGTATCCCTATCAGACGTTACAATTCTCTTTCACGCCCGTGTTTTCTGATATTGCGAAACGGAGTCCCCGTCCTCCGGCTTTTCCGCCCTTTTATAGTCGAGCTCGTTTCCCTACTCTTGCCCTGGCCCCGGCCAACTATCACGTACCCGCCGCATGGGGCATTTGTACTATCGTTGTTTTGGCTCTCGCTCGCTTCCGCGTTCCACTTGTAATTGCTCGCACCTGTTCCCCTGCGTACAATAGATTCGGTGTACATTCCTCAGTTTTTCGGTGTTTTCGACGTTTGCCTATTGAAATCGCTCGCACCTGCTCCCCTGCGTACAATAGATTCGGTGTACATTCCTTAGTTTTTCGGTGTTTTTGCCGTTCGCGAATTCGCATAGAAGCACGTACGCTTTCTCGAAATTTCTCGTCTCGCCGTTTTCACGAATGTTCCATTTGGTTCTACCCGAAGTTTCGTTTCCTCCCCTATTGCGATTTTATTTCGGACATTCTTTCGTCGTTCCGAATATTGTTTCATTATGGAAACGGAACTTCGCGTTTACAATTTTGGAGCGTTTCGCTATCACCCGTGGTGATGTTTTGGTGACGCCCTCCGCACACCTGGGTCGCCCATGATCGCTCGCGGCTTCCGGTTCGCGTTTTGCCGTTTCGCTCATCGCATGTCGACGGCCCGTCACTGTTGTCGTTTCTTTGACCCATTGGGCCACTTTATCTTGCGATACCCCGCGGGAAGCGTCCGGTTCGAGATATCGCGACCCGGTGGTCGGATAACGTCGCGGGTGGTACCGTTGTACCTTTTAGGTCCCCCTGAACCCTAATCCATCGTCGCTTCTCGCGGCGGGGTTTGGGTTCGCGATTTTGCGATCCCGTCGCTCAACTGCTCTGGAGTTTGTTTTGTCGCTCTCACGGGACCCGTACGCGCGCCATTCTATCGAAAAACTCGACTGATACATCTCGGGTTCAATTGTTGGTACCCGCCAACTGATTCTCGGTCCGCCCGTATCGGCCGTTTGTATTCTGGCTATCCGGGTGATCAGTCGAGTTTATCGTTTCTGAGACACCCTATATTGTCCGCGACTTTGCGCGCCGCGTAGGGTTTGTTCCGCCGCTTTTCGTATGGGCCGGCCCTTAAGCCTAATTGGCCCGTAAGCTAAAGTACGGTTGACCTAATCGAGTTCGCCACTCACTCGCGACACTCGAGTCCGCGTAATCCGTCTCGTTTTATATTCAAAGAGAATGAAACTTTGTACACCGAATAAATAGCTTTCGCCGCGGAATTACCAAAGTAAATGCGTTTTATCTTAACTGGTATTAATGGTACCGCACTTGCTACCATTATGCGTAAACGTACCGCACGCACAAAGAAACGGAAAGGAAATGAAACAAAACTTAAACTTATTTTCTATATCGGAAAATGATGTGTTGTATTTTCGCGTCACTCGCGCTGTCAATTTTGCCAATATAGACTATGCCCAATAAACGTTGACTCGCGTAATATCGCTAATAGATAAACTAATAAACGATTCGTTTCTAAGAATCTAAGCATCTTATGATCCCAAATTGAAAGATTTTCACTGGCTCAATACAAAATAACTTTTGACACATATCTATCACATGTTAGTTTGAAAGAAATATACATCGATTAACATACGTTATAAGTTCTATAATTTGCATTATAAAGAAAAGTAAATGACTTGTACTATAAAGAAAATAAATTTTATAATTTGTCCTTTTAAGAAAATTAAATTTTATCATTTGTACTTTAGAGAAAATAAATTTTATAATTTGTACTTTAACGGAAATCAAATCATAGAACATATGTCAATGAATATTTTCATTAGGGTTATTAATTACGAACTAACCATTATATATCGAACTTAACGCTAATTTGCAAACGAAACTTAATGCTACTAAATGCTTTTATTTCGGAAAGGGAAATTTACAGGGTTGCCTGTCGCTTCGCTTCTCGCGCGCTTTCGGCCGCTGCCCGCTCGGTGGACTCACCGCCCTCTTCCATGGTCGCCGCGAGGCCTCTTCTCGCCGCCCGCTTCTTGGTCGCCTTCCTGGCCTTTATCAAAGGCTTGGCGAGTATCTCGTCGTCCGTGATCACCGGCTGCTGTCGCTGCTCCGTCGGGGCTGCTCCGAGCGCAGCTGACGGCTGCAACGGGACATGCCGGTGATGCCGGCAGAGCCAACGGCATCGACGACTGCGGGGACGACGCCAGCGCTGCTTCCCGACCGGCGAGAAGAGGAGGTCCCAGACGGAGCAATAGAGCAGCCGTCTGATGATTTCGTCAGCCCGACGAGCGGCGACAACTCCGACCTTAAGAGGGGAGCACACACTTCTGCACAACGCATAATGCGTAAAGGCCATTGCACGCATAATGTAGGATGCGGTCCAGTTGTTTCTTCAAACGCTACAGAGCATTCGTAGCAGCGCTATGGATGGTCCACATGGCGCTTCAGAGCGCTCTCGACAAATCTTACACGTCATCAATGACGTCACTGTTTTCGCTTCCACCGTGCTACAAACGCCTCACCTCAAGAGGTAGGTTATCGGAAGCATTTCGGACATTAACGGGAAATATTAAAAGTGTGGCCGTGATAGGTGTAAAAATTTATTTAAAATGCTGGAATTACAGCTTATTGATGAGGAAACAGGTGTCACATATGTGTTTAACCTCACTGAAAATGAATTTGCTCGTGCTTCAACAGGTAAATATTATATTATGAATATATATTGGGTATTATTAGTATCTTATTGGGTATTATTAGTATCATATTATTAGTATCTTTCTAATTTGGAATATATTTATAGGTTATTTGTTTGCAAATTGTTGGTATCTTTTTTATTTTTTCAGATTTAACATATACCACGCAATTGCTTGAAAAAGCAAAAGCAGAAGAGAATAATAATAATAGCATGGAAGAAGAAACGGCCAATGTCGGTGAAGCCTATAATGGTAAGTACTTTATGTTTCCGTATGTATGTCACGTTAAGTTTTGATGAATGAAATTTTATACAATGTAACATTTACTTTTAGATGGATTTAGATGGATTGACGAAGCTGTTAGATTGTTATTGGCAGAATATAAGCAGCATGAATACCTATTGAATACAGGGAAAGTATCTGTAAAAAAGTTTTGGGAAATAATTTCTCAAAAATTGCAGGAACAATCATACAATATTACAGGATTGCAATGTAAAAGCAAATTTAACGGTTTACGAAAGACATACAAAAATATCAAAGATCATAACAATAAAAGTGGTAACAATAGACGTACTTGGTCGTACTTCGAGGTAAAATAACTTTACTATTTATTTATTGTAAAATTTAGAATAAAGTGTGTGTGAATAGGATTATGAGCTGGTATTTCGCAGCTTATGGATGAAATGTTTGGGCACAAACCATGGGTCAAGTCAGTTCTAACTTTGGATACTTCTGATAGTATACTGCCGTCTCCTGGTCCTTCGTCCAGCAACAGTAACAGCTCTCCAGGTCCAAGATCACCATCTCCTTGTATTTCTGAAAAACCTCGAAAGCGTGAGAATCATTTATAGTCAAAATTAAAAAATTTCACAAATTTAATTGTTTATAATATGACAATTTTTGTTTTCTTTTTTATTTAGGTCAAAAAGTGAATGAAGAGACTGCATTAGAAAAACTTATTACAATTGTGCAGGAAAATAAAGAAGAAAGAAGGAAAATGCACGAAGATACTTTGATAAGACAAGACCGATTATTAGGTCTTTTAGAAAAAATTGCTAACAAAGATAAGCAATGAAGAACTTACTGATACGTTTTACTTTTCTGTGATGTAATTTATTGTGATGCGATTCTGTGATTTGTTTAGATGTAATTTTAATATTGTATTTTTTGTTTTTATTTATCCTTTGTGGAAGAATGCCACCAAATAAACTGTATTAGACTAAGATTACATACATCCGACAACGACATTGTCGGACATAGGCGATTGGCTGCAGAATAGAAAATTTATAAAGACTCGAGAAATTTTCTATCTTACAGCCTATCGCCTATATACGACAATATCGTTGTCGGATATATGAAATCTCAGCCTTATACTTCTTATTTGCCGGCATTCATCCGCAAAGGGTTAATAGTAATTACATTAACAATAATATATCGCAACCAGTAGAATTATTTCGTGATTATTTTTATTTATTTATTTTTATTTTGTTACATCACAAGAAATATAATTTATAATAAAAAAGAAATACAATTTTATAACATAAATTGCGTATAAAGGTATCACTTAATTTAGTAGTATTCTATATACACTAAAAGTTTATTATACAAAGTATTGTGATATCAGAGTGAATAGTTAGTACATATTAATATTATATTTCAAGTTAATGTAAAATGCATTTAAAAATAAAATTAGTTTTTGATAATTAAAAAATGTGATTTTATTTCATTAATATTATGTAATTTCTTTTACATTATAATTATTTATCACAAACAAAAAATATAGATCATCTATATTTCTCTTAAACGAAGTCTTGCACATATTAGATTCCTCTTTGCTTCAACTTCAGCTCTGTTATGTACTCGACCTTCTATTTCTTGTAGAGGATATGCTGCTTCTTCATTAATCACTAGCAATGCCTCCAGGTCGTCATTTCTGATCAAACATATGTTGTGCAGTACACAACATGCTAGAAAATAATAAGGAATTTGTTTGACAGATCCCATTGCCAAATAATGAAGAATGCTTCTCCAGCGTCCCTTGAGCAAACCAATAGCTCTTTCCACAACCATGCGAGAAGAAGACAGACAGAAATTATAATTTTTTTCACGTTGCGTGAGATGACCGTTGTCTGTATATGGCACCATCAATTGAGTTAAAAGAGGGTAAGCAGCATCTCCAATTAGATGGCTGTCATTAGGAAATTTAGCTGGGTCTGCGATGTAATTTTGCAATCTTGATAATCGAAAAACACGTGCGTCATGTACGGATCCAACATTTCCAACATATACGTGTGTGAAGAGACGCGTATGATCACAAACTACCTGCAATCAAAAAATAGTTAAAGTATATCTGTATAGATATAAGCGCATAAGCATATGCATAAAGGTCTATTAGCAAATGCATAAGAAAATAGACCAATCCATTTTCTCATGTATATGTTTATGCGCTTGCACAAAAGTCTATGCTCAGAGGCACTCAATTCTTTACAAGTAATAACAATGAAAATAAAAAATATTAACTTGGGCTTGAATGGAGTGATGGCCTTTCCTATTTACATAAGCCTCAGGATTTTTTTTTGGAGCTGGTATATTGATATGTGTGCCATCAATTGCTCCAATAGTTCTTGGAAAAGCACCAATTTCGGAGAAACCCTGCATAATTCTTTCAATCCTCCCTTCTGACGGCCATTGTATGAATCTCGATGCAAGACAACATAACGTACGAGTAACTCGACGTACTGCTCTAATGGCTGTGGCTTTTTCCACTCCAAATGTGGTGTGTATTGATCTGAAATAGTGATTCAAGTTTAAAAAATGACGATAATGTATTAAAATAAATATTAGTAATATAAGTGTAGAGTAGTTTATACCTATATGAATCTGGCGTAGCCATACGCCACAAAGCAATTAAAAATTGTTTTTCTGGAGATATCATTTCATTCCCACTTGTAGTTCTTTGTAGTTGCTCTGCAATCTCTCCCAAGATGAATTCGAACGTTTGTGGCAGCATTCTAAAAAGTAGATGGTGATAATGAAATAATGAGAAATGATTCTTGCATAATGATGATTATTATTATTATTATACCTGAGAAATAAAAGGAAATGAAGACTTTACCTGAAATGACTCTTGAATTCCATTGCACTAAGTAACGGTACAATACGTTCTACGTAACCTTCTATTCTCGGTATGTTGTATCGAGATTTACGTTTTAAAGCTTGCGAGTTTATAAATGCAAGCATAAATTCTTCGTCATCTTCGTATACATATGATGGAATATTACAGTAAATGTCCGAAATATTTATTAACATTACCGGTAAATCCATCTTTTTTAAGTCAAATTCACCGCGGCGTGGATAATGGAACAAGATGATCTGTGATCTGGTCCACTTGCGTAGCGTTAGTAGCATTGGTAGCGCTAGTGGACCGTTTTATGATAGCGTTGGAAGCGAAAGCATTGGTAGCATTTAAAAGTAGCAACTGGACCGCACCGATAATAAGATAGGTGTAACATTGCGCATAATGGTGGCCGCATGATCGGACAGCCAATAAGAAATTGGTCGCAAATGCAGCCGCGAAATTTGAATGTAAGATAAATTATATATACTAAAAATGTAAACTATAAAATTAAAATCTGTTAAAATACAATGCAAAAGCGCGGCGAATAATGAAATTTGTAAGATTATTGTTTTATACATACATAATATCAATTTTGTTGTTCTTATTAGTGATAAAACAAAACTGTTCCAGTGAAATATATTTGATTTCCACAGTCATATATACATGAAAATGTATATAAATTTATAAATAATGAAAAGATTAAATTTATTAATTGTATTTTTAAATATACCATAAACATGTATTAAAACTGCTAACTATATGACATTGTTTTAAACGTTGTACATATATTTTACTGTAATATTAGGCATACGTAATGTTTACTATAGAGTATAGAAAATATGCGCATATGCGTTTTACAGAACCCAGGGATTGTAATAAACAGAACTTTGTAATTTTATGATATTGTAGATGTTATATGAAGTAATCTTTTTCATTCCTGGACTCCCGTTATTTGTACTATTTTATCACAAGAACATTAAATTCTGCTAAACCGAATAAAAAGAAAGTAGTATTAATTTGGGTTTATTTATTTTAATGACTGCACCTTATTAAAATGTTGTTTCTGGTTATTTTGTTTTACATACTTACCATCAACTCTTTACATATAGGCTATTAAAAATATGACAGGAGTTTGATATATTATAAATAATTTCTTTATTCCAATTGATGGGGATTTTGAAGGTCTCTCGGTTATATTTCCGTCACGTATGGTATAATAAAAAAGCTAGAGTATATTATAGGTAGATTAAAGGTAGACTTTCTTAATCATAAATCAATCACAATCGGACAGATTTCAATATACAACCACAGTTTATTGCCAGACACAAGTATAAAAAAATATCGCGACGCATACAGTACTCACAACAGTATAGCAATAATAAGTTTATCAAGCAAGTGTAGTCAAGCAAGTGGACTCCCTCAGTTCCGCCTCCCGCGGACCAAGCTACTCGATCCACCCAGCCGCGAGATACGGGTGTTGAGGAGAGACCGCTCCTATGGATTGCTCTTTAATATTCTGCGACCAGGGTAAACATGAAAATCATGATTCAGCATTCGCAAGGCTAATCTTCGGCGTTAATCGGCTTCAAAATGGGCGATAGATTTGTTGGACACTTGCTCATTAAATTGTCCGTTGTGTGTCTCTTAAAAAGCTGAGTCTTCCTTAAAGCAAGATCGGATTGAGTTTCTAATCCGACAAGGCTGGTTTCATCCGCGCCTCTGCTAACATGCTATCATCGCCACCTGAAAACAAAATATTCAAGATTATATGTTCAAATAATTTGCTAGAACCAAATATAGATGTATTATAATATTATAATACATCTATATTTTTTGTGTCTAAAAAGTTCTATTGTTATGTCCTGTAATACCGGTTATCTTCATTATAATATAATCTACAGTTTTAAAACAACGTTACAATATTTCTGTTATATTAATAATTAGTTATATTAGTTATTAAATGTAGGAAAGGAGAAAATTTAGGAAGGAAAGAGAAAGAGAAAGAGTATACTTATCTGAAACAGCATTAAAACTAGTAGTTTGGTAATCTTTCTATAGGGATGGAAAACATCCTGCAAATGTATTCGGCAGGTATGTCCAGCGTACAGCATTCAAAAAAATATTTGATTTTTTTAGTTTAATATATGAAATTAAAATGTTGATTGTAAGGCATTGTAGAATATTATTTGTTGTCAATGTTCTTTTTGTTACTGTTATGCCGCGTCGCCGGTTGGTGACGGCTTACGGCAAAACGTTTATTATTTTCGGGATCTCTTGACCTTACGAGTTGGAACTCGGTAGGCACAGGCGGGCAGACTAGGAAGCGCTCGGGTTCGCAGGTGGAACGGGGTATAGGCGTCGTTAAATGAACTTCACTTCGTTTTACTTTATATTGGAGCTTTATTTCAGCGCTCCTTTTACACTCACTAACTTACACTTGTATTTGCCTTTCACAATTACTATAACTCGCACGCGCTTTGTTATAATGTAAACCTTCGCGACACGACTTACGAGAACGGTCACGGGCAGAGTCTCCGGTGTATTACTCTCCGTCGCGGCTTCTTCGACGATCTCTTATATTGTTTTGAGTTATGCCCTGTCGGCGCTTTTCCGCCGGGTTCGACGGTCCCCCGAATGAGGTCGGTCAGTGACCGAGCGCATTCGCAATCTCGCTGTACTCCCGCGGTTCCGCGAATGTCGAAATGTGTCGCACATTCTTACCCACACAGCACATAATATTGCAGAAATATTGCAGCAATATTATTTTTTGATTGCAATATTACAATGAAATGTATCAGAAATATTGCAGTAATATTACTGGGATATCTCAGTAATATTAAAATGTCCGCGAAAATGAATATCAGTAATATTACTGATATTTATTTCAGTAATATTGCGGTAATATTACTGCAATATATCAGTAATATTACGGTAAAATTACTATAATATTTGCGTGATATTTGTATAATATTGCTAGGAATTAAAAAACCATTTTAATAATTTTTATTAAATTTTATTAAATTATTTTTAATAGTATTGTTACATACAATTTTAAAATAATATTGATATTGTAAACGCAATAATATTATTTGTGTAATATTAGATAATATTTATTTAATATTGCTAAAAATTAAAACATTTTAATGAATATTATTAAATTTTATCAAATTGTTATTTTTAATAATAGTATTGTGGCGGTCTCCCGACCACACAATTGGAACGGTACGCGCGCCGCGCGCGCGCCAACCGGTCACGCGCCGAGCGCGTGGGCCAGACTGCGGCCCGCGAAACTATACGAGAGTGCCGCCAACAGGTGGCAGACTTTCTCGCGTTTCATTTCCAGTCAGGGCAGAATAAAAGGCCACACGGCGACGGCCTAGGCAGCTTTCGACTGCTCTCAGGCTCCCAGCCAAGATCAGGAGAAGTCTTTTGGATAAGAATCATTACATCTCGCCGTCACTTTGCCGCCGCCGAAGCTACGGCCACCACAGAGACGAGCTGCGCCACTTCGCCTGCCGCCACCGAGACACCCTCAGCGGCCCCTGGACTACCGTCCAGGCCACACGTGGAAGCTTGTCCCGCTCCAGCTCTCGCCGGTGCGACTGACTCGTCCTCCACGCACTCTCATCTCAACGTGGGACGTAAGAGTCCGGCACTACACTTCTCCTCGACTGTCGTGGACGGTGCCTCCACTCCTGTCGCCTCTGCCGCCATCACCTACCGAGCGGGCACATCAGGGAACGCAGACCATCCCTCCGGCGCACGTGCACCGAGGCGTGCAACACCAGCCTCCACGCGACACTCTGGAGGTACAAACCGACCCGGAGTGGGAGGTCACCTCCTCACAAGGGACGCAGACCGACGAGCCACCGGCACTAGCGTCGGAGTCCACACAGACAGAGGAGACGGAGCAGTCCCACACTCCACCGGGGACACCGCCGGCTTGGCGGAAGTACCGTTCCTTCAGGAGGACTCGAACTCAGCCGAGCATCATCTGGCGTGAGCGCCTCCGAGAGTGGGAGACGAAGAGACCAACCGGCCCTTCTCAGGGCCACCGCACAAGAAGAACCCAAACGGCCCTTTTCAGGGCCGCCTCCGCGGCCCTTCTCAGGGCCTCCTTCAGCACACTGACACGCAAACATATGTATATAGGACAGTAGAATAAACGACCTATTTATTATATACATCTGTCTCAGCTCACTCGACGATCCTTCTCACGCTGCGGCATCTCCTCTGCGAAGAGCACGCGACGCCCGAACGAAAGTGGCATAGCGGCCACAGTATTACATACTGTTTGAAGTTGGAAGAGTAGAGAGAGAGAGAGATTGTTATTCTTTTTTGCGTCGATTGTAATACAATAGGTTGCCGCGCATTCCACGCAGTTCTCGGAAAAAGCGCGCGAGCGGCGCCGACAACGTTGCGTCCCAGGCGGCGAAGAGCGTGTTTACCGCGCATGCTCAAGCATGTTAGGAGGGGCGCGCAGCCCGGCCGAGCGAGCATTCATTTCGCAGATTTCGTGCACGATACATCGTGCATCGTAGCTCAATTTAGATATATTGCGTCAGCCTTTGAGCATTGAGTCGTTACGTAGTGATCTGTATATTCGTGTGTCGAGTCGTATTAAATTAATTGCTTCGAATATCAATCAACGAAAGATTCTGGAGACGACGATCGCCTTCGAGAGGAATCCAGGGATATCCGTCCCGGCGAGCCATGCCGGCACGTGGAACGAAGGAAGGCAGCCATTTGCTGCAACGTACGAGAGAGTCTTGTCTACAGGAATCACGAGCCCTTTCGAAGTCGTGAATATGCGAAAGAGATAAGGATTGAGCCCTTTATATATATATTCATTGTGTGAACATCCGAGGGGATGTTATCGTCTATGAAAGGTAACCTGTTTAAATATACTTTAGTGGAAACGTTAGACTTTCGTCTACCGTTACAGAGAGGGAACGTTAGACCTTCGTCTACCGTTACGAGAGAGATCATCAATCCTCTCAGAGATCATGAGAGCAATTGAGAGGAAAACTTCCTCACTTTTTTGAACAGGACAGTAAAAGGTTATCTCGAGTCTAATTAGAATACTGAGCTCAGTCAAAAGTAAAATCATTAATTGTACGGTTGCAACCATTTTCGTGAAAAGTAAAAGAAAGACTTTATTACTTATTTGTGCGATTATTTCTTTCTCATCGATCAGACAATTTTCTCATTTTGTATTCATTTGGAATAAGTATTCAATGAAACAGTGTTCCGTGCGAAACATGTAAATAGTCTATTGCGTTATTATCAAATTACTTATTATTCCTTTCAGTGCGTTTCGATAAGAATTTCTTTCTCATGAACTTGACAATGATTCTACTATGTATTCTGCCAATTGATTATTATCTAATATAGCGTCTGTTTTATAACGAACTAATGTATCAATCAAAAATTGAAGGCCTACTACAATTGTAATTCAGTACACGTAATTGCAAACTTATTGCTCTTGTCGTTTTTATCTCTTGTGTCGTAATAATAGCTCTTGTTGTAAGGAATATTTCTGTGCCGAGATGTGTACACAATTTCTGTTATACTCAGTCAATATTCAAATTACGAAGAATATTATCTACAAGGCCGATGACAATTATTCATGATTTAACTAAAAGATTGATGCATTATGTCCACTAGTGTTTGAATTATCTCTGAACTGATATTCATGTTTGTAATTGATTTATATTTATGTTTCTAATTGATTTATGTCTATGTTTTTAACGATCCTTTCTTTGATAAACAACAACTGGTTCTGATCTTGACTAAGTCGAGATAATATTCTATATGAGCATACTATTTTTATTCCTCTTATTAAGAATTAATTCATTTAATAACAGATTGCATCAGTGAATGCAAATTTATTTTGTAATCAATACAAGGAAAGGACTGTACTACAATAATTTGATTTGTTTCTTTTGTGTATTTTATACATTTATTGTATTTTTCATTATATGTTATAATTTGTTCACGAATACTGGGAAGGTTTTCGGGCAGTTTCCCTTCTCCTAAGCAACGAATGTTGGTATTCTTTGTAGTTCTGCCCACTCGAAATTTCTTTTAATTTGAATTACATATATATTACGAAACGCAATCTCTCTCTCTTAAAATACGGATCCTTTTATTATTTGTTCCTTCCTCATCTGAATCTAGAGTTCAGGCTTGTGCGCGAGCTTGTGCAAACACATACAATATTAAGAAAATAATATTGATATTATTTTTCTATCTCTTTCTTCTTCAAAACTGCTCCATGCTACTCTGCACTGTATGAATTTCCATTGATAAAGAATAACACTATAACATAATACAAAAACTGTAATTATTATTTATATCTAATTATACAAGGTGAGTTTTATTTTGTATGCCAATTATCTTCACTAATTATCTCAGAAAATATTGGTTTATTGAAAAAATGTTTCAGATAAAAGTTGGAGGGTTTATAGAGGAATAATGGATGATCTTTTTAGATTTTGAGTCTGGAACCCATGTTGAGCCCAGTAGGGTCCAAGTCAATTTTTTTAAATAATAATTTCTTTTTTTTATTACATTATCTTTTTCTACTAATTAATATAAACAACTTTTGTCTGAAACATTTTTATTTGCCTTATACTTTTTGAGATATTCAAGAAAAATTTGGTAATTTTTTTAATATTTAGCTTATATCTTGATAAATGCTTGTCGGAGGGGAAAATGATACAAGACTTTTTGACTTGATATGGTCTCAAGAATATGCTATTGCAATAATACCCTAATTTCTTTAAATATTTGTGTATACATTTTTTTGAAGCTTTCATGTGTACACAATTATTTAAAGAAATTAGAATACTATTGCAACAGTATATTCTTGAAACCAAATCAAGTTAAAAAGTCCTGTACCAATTTTCACTCCGACGAACATTTATTGACAAACATCTATTGTAAGCTAAATATTGAAAAAAATACCAAGTTTTCCTTGAATATCTCAAAAAGTATAAGGCAAATAAAAAAATGTTTCAGACAAAAGTTGTTCATATTAATTAGTAGAAAAAAATGATACCATAAAAAGAGGGTTTCTATTTAAATAATTTGACTTGGATCCTATTAGGCTTAACACAGGTCCCGGGCTCAAAATCTAATAAAATTGTCTATTGGTCCTCCTTGAACTCTCCAACTTTTATCTGAAACATTTTTCCAATAAATCAATACTTTCTAAGATAATTATATCGGAGATGATTGTCATACGAAATAAAAATCACCCTGTTTATTTCATACATAATTACATATTAAAACATAAGAGTACGGGGTTAAGTATGACGTGTTCCGATATTCACTGTCTATACTGAAAATCTATATGGTTAATGTTATACATACACTTTAGATTTTCAGTACTGGATATTAAAATATTGGAACGCAGTTTATACCAAGTTTAAATTTTTCTTACTTATGTATCTAATAAATGAAGCTGTCGCTCAGAAGAGTTTGATAGAAATCAAACTGCTTGGTGCTACTCTGCGTGAACTTCCACTGATGGAAAGCAACGTAACACTGCAACATAATACAAAAACAGTAATTATTATTTACATCTAATTATATATTTTAAACATAAAAGTAGGTTAAGTATGAATCTGTATTGTGATATTCACTATCTATATACTGAAAATCTGTAGTTGATGTTACACGTATACTTTGGATTTTCAGTATTGACGATTAATATTGGAAAGTATGGTTTATATCAAATTTAACTTTTCCTTACTTACATATCTAATAAATAAATCTTTTGCTCTTCTATCAAACTTCTTGGTGCTGCTTTGGACTGCATGAACATCCACTGATGGAAAGCAATACTGTAACATATAGCATAAGAACAATAATTATTATAAAATCATGTAAATGGTTAAATAATTATGGTTAAATCATTTAATTAATGATTAAACTGCTTTTTAGGAGATTTGGGATCGGCATATTTCTATCACGTATCTCCAACTAAGGGTTCCAGTTGGATTAAACTGTTAAAAATTTTGAGGTTAAGTTAGCATCAAGATTTAAGTATGAAGCCGTTAATAAATAATTTCATTAGAGACTCGTTCAATAAGGTTATAAAGGCAAATATATGTATTTTAAGATGGTCATTGAAATGATTTTTATGATCCCAGCAAATGCAAAAGGATTAAAAGATATTAAAATTTTTTAATACCTTTGAATCCCTTTTTTGGCGGAATTAGATGAAATTAAATGGGATTCGAAATGAGGTGGTCCAATCCCATGGAATCCAAAAAAGAAATTTTAAATTTCATCCAATCCTATGGAATCCGTAAAGGTTATGGAATTGCATGGCATTAGATGGTTTAGGAAACGTCTCGCGCCTCCGTTGGGCGACCAAGCGCCATTGTTCGTCGGTGAGTTTTTGTGTATGTCTAAGGGCATTACACGCATTACTGCCGACGGGCAATTAGCCCGAAAATGAGATTTGTAAGATCTGTCAGGCACCGTAGGGGGTCCCTTTACATAGCGGTCGAGACGAAACTTTAAACTCGAGAAGATGCCCCGGCGATGCGACGCCTAACGGTGTCGACGCGAATTGCCGGTAATGCCAGATACCGCACTATTGTTGGCGCGTACCGCCACAGAGTTCAACACGGACACTTTTTAATCCCTATCCTGGCATTCAATGGTATTCATTTTATTGTCGGAATAGACGGAATTCAATGGAATTCAATACGGAAATTTTTAATTCCTAGTTTGGCGTTCAATGGTATTCATTTCGTTTACGGAATCAATGGTATTCAATGGAATTCATCACGAAACTTTCCAATCCCTAACCTGGCATTTAGTGGTATTCATTTCGTTAACGGAATCAATGGAATTCATTACAAAACTTTCCAATCCCTAACCTGGCATTCAGTGGTGGAATTGGATGGGATTCAAAAAAGACAAATTCTTTTTAAAATAAGGAATTCCATAATATTGAAACTATTTCAATCCCTTTTTTGGACAGAATGGAATTCGGAAAGTCCTTAATTGAATTCCTGGCAATCCCGTTTTAATTCTTTTCAATCTTTTTTTGTTTGCTGGAATATTAACGTGGTTTTTGCAGACCATTATGCCACGTAATCTCTATTTTTGGATTTAAAGACAAATCGCCAAATATATATATACAATGTACATATTAGTAATTGTTAAGGAGCGTTGTAACCGGGCCGCGAGGCTGACTGCGACGCGTCTGCTGTCAGTCTCGTGGCACGGATTCGACCCGCACGGGGTTGCTCGATCACGCTCTCCTGTGTGGTCGATCACGCGTTGACGCGACCCTTTGGGAGAGGTGTGCGCAGGCTCTCGGGGCCAGAGCGGGCGATCGCGGGGGACTAGACTCGATTCGTACACGTTAGCGGCAAGTTCTCTCCGCCTCACGGCCGAAAATTTGTGCGTGGTTTCTCCACCGTTTAAGCGCGGCATCGCCGCCAATCTTTCGCTGAGTGCGTGAGTGATAGACAATCGAAACGTAATAATCGAGCTCAACCCGAAGTTTAGCTCCGGACCTTTGTCGTCGACAAGCGGGAGCGGTTGCAGTCCGTCTCGCGGCCAAGAGTTCGTTTGCTCCGTCCGCGGAGCGTCCGGTCGACGCACGGCAAGATCCGAGTCGCGTTGCGACAGACCACCGCGTCAAGATCGCAGATAGAATTCTGGCCACGACAGTGTCCGTGTAATAAAATCTACATTGTGTAAATAAATCGCGTGACCAATTGACGAGTTCTCATTCGCCGCCCTCACCCTCGTTTTGCACTCTATCTGAGTGGCTCCGGCACTCATCGCGCTCCGACAAAATCAAGTCGAGCACGAAGCAGTAATAATTATACAAAAATACTTTTAAAAATATTTGTGTGAACAATATTTATTAAATAAAGAAAAATTACCTGAAATTAAAACGATTGTTTCTGTGCGGTGTCGTACACGTGATTGCGTGGTCCCACGGAGCCATGCAAGAGACAGCGAGAGAAGACCGGGAATGGTGGGGATCGGTGCTGCGACCAAGCGCATAGCCACACACACTAGCGTTCTTCCCTCCACTTACGCACTCAGAAACGTTCTGTTTATCCGTGTGACAAACTCATAATTTGAAAAGTTTAATATTGATTATATAAGAAATATAAATTTTAAATTTTATCCATTTATTTTATTATCAATTTACTTACTGGCTCTTAATTAAAAATTAATTGTATATATAATTACCTTTTATTATTACAAAACAAATAACAAGTTATAAAATTAAATACCACCACTTATAAAATTTATCTTTATCACTTTTATTCCCCAAAAGTACAAGTCAGTCTCTTTTGATTTCATCACATTTTTTGATTTAGATTTTTCTTTCTTTCAGTCCAAAATTCTTTAACTGGTATATATTATCTGTGCAATACGTATGATTGTGTGATACCTTTTAATAACGTCTTAATGACGTCAATAAGATGTCATTAAAATGTCATTTGACATTATTTTGCTACTTAAAGTATTATATTTCGACAATATATTGCAGCAATATTACTGTAATATTTTAATATTATTTAAAAACGTGTAATACATCAGTAATATTTCTGAAATATTTCATTGTAATACGTAATATTTCCACTATATTGCAATATTACTGCAATTTTTCTGCAATATTATGTGCTGTGTGGGTATGCATATCGCAATAGTTCGATTGACGCGGAAGCTTGATGAACTTCCGCGTCCGCGTCGGCGTAAATTGAAGAGTCTTTCGAAAGACAATTTCCTCGAAGTCTTTCGAAAGACTATTCTATAATTTTATTACATAAATAATTTAATAATTACCCGTTGTAATTTTAGATTACAA